>NC_080050.1:13352260-13399760 GCF_026212465.1 Amaranthus tricolor | reverse complement strand
ATGAACTATAAATCAATGTGTTAATCAGAAAGCGCCGTACTTTCTGTCATAAAGCACTGTATTTCACTATGTTAATTTATAACAAGAAATTCCACAGATTGGTTTACAATGAACACTAAACTAGGGTCTGAACCACTTAAAATTTCAGACCTATGCGAAAGCTGAATATCCCAACCCTGAACCCACTCCAGGGAAGGAAGATGCATAATAATACGGGCACAAAATATTGTACATTAACTCTGTCAAATCCAATAAATATATCAATGAAATTTGAGTTTCCAATTCCGGTGTCGTCTGATTCTATCTTTATACCATCTCATCTAACAGGCCATTACTAAAATGCGCGAAGTCTTCTTGAAGAAGAGGTGAGAAGATGGCAACAAGTAGCGGGTTTCTTCTCAAACAACCGAGAAACTCATGCTTCCTTATTTTTCCATCACTGTCCGTATCAAATAGTTTGAATAGTTCATTAACCTGAGAATTCAGATGTAAGTTTAGAGACGACCATTAAAGTTAATAGTTTAAAATCTGAAATACGTTGGTTGGTGACCCAAATCCGACCAGATTAACTAATAAAACACGTCTAGCTCAAAAATATATTACGTAAAAAGTCACAGCAAGCGTGATTTTACCTCGTGATCTTTGACATTGGGCATGCCCAGCCGAATTGCATCTCCAAACTGCATCCACGACAAGAAATTAAAGGCTGAAAACTTCATTATGTGTTAAGTTAAACATAAAATGATCAAAAATCAAACCTCTTGTTCATTTATGTAATCATGTTTCCCAGCACTACATTTTGCAAAAGAAAATTCACAGGCGCGTTGAAATACTGGCTGTTTCATGATATGATTAGATGCCAACAAAAACTGCAGGTGAAACAATATCCAAGCATTAGTTTCTAGTTCAGTATGGACGACATGAGAAGTAATAGAGAATAAAACACCTTGAGAAGATGAAGAATTTTATGATTTTCGGAGAAAATCTCAAGGACAAGTTAACAGTACTGAGCCACAGACTTAACAAATAACACAAGACAATTTATTTTTTAAAAATAAGAAAACATGATATTAGGATTATGGTATAAATAATGCCATAAACATGAATGTGTCATCAAAATTGGGATGAAGAAATAATAAAGTACGGCACAATCAAAGACAAGAAGTATCCATATTACCTGCTGAAAAGTGATCTTTCTCGTCTTCTCAATATCAACAAATGCAAATATCTGCATGTCAAACAAACATCAATGAAGAGAAAGAATTTGCATTGCTTAAATAGTGTAGGAAATGTTTTATTCTATGCCTAACAATTCTAATGTATGTGAAGCATCAAGCGTTGTATTGACTGCCATTTACATACATAGAAACACATCAACAGACACAAAATGTGGCCTTAGCGGAAACCCGTATCGTAAAAAATGGATCTAAGTTGAGCTTGAAACCTATTAGGAAATCCGTAAGTATTTTTAGCGTACACGTCAATTTCAAATGACGACCAGAAAGACCTTCTATGGCAAGTTCAGGAGAGCAAACAGCAATAGAAAGTTGCAATAATACAATAATTAAGTGAAACATTGGGAAGCACTTGCACGTACCTTTTCCGATAAACTACAAGGCTTCAATCTCAAAACTCTTAAGAAATCCTCAATCTTTACATTACCACTGCATAAGAAAAGAAAGGATGAGACCTATTGACGCGCTGATAAACTAAGAAGAAAAAAATGCTTGAGCAAGCTCAATTGAAATTGGATTAAGAGCCATTCCATATATCTTCAATAGTTTAAGTTAGAATTAGAGGAGGGGGAAATCATAAAGCAAATATTGCAATCCTTTCGCCAAAATTATAAGAAATCTTAGCTTATTATGTAAATAAAGATTCACCGAAATACCTGCTATCAGGATTCATGGAAAGAAACTTCTCCAAGAATTCCAAAGCCTCCATAGTGTTTATACGGTATGACTGTAGATCAGAAAATGTATCAGAGAGCTTATACAGGAGGAAGAAAAAGAAATAGGAAGTATAATAATAACCAATATCTTTAGGACTCCAAATACCGCATACAGCATGAACTGATACAACACTAAGCGTAAGGAAACTAAGCTGTCATCTGCATGAAAGAGACCTTATACACAATACTATTTCCACTGATATTAGATTTAACTTATTTACCTCAAGTACCCATGACATATCCTTCACATTCCACCATTGATATAACCGTCCGACACTTATGAAACAAAATCATAATTTTTTCACAAAGTAGCTGAGTCAAACACTTGGACATGTAAGCAAGTCAAACACAAGTTCCCAAGTCCGAGTAACATAAGTTTAACCATATAAACTATTAGAGGAGCCCTATACGATAAATCATTTATACTGTGGTGAAGCTACCAAGTAGGTTAAACTTTTAAAGTTTTAAAGAGGTTCTAACCAAAAAGAGTCATCATAATACACAGAGGCAACTGCAGCCTCGAGGAAGGTGAGAACATCACAAACAACAGATCTCTATTCTTTTTTTTTTTCCTCTTATGCTTTGTTTGGGAATGGACATTTGAATTGTAAATCTTGAATTGCTTCAATTTATTTGTTTGGAAGGTCATGAATTTCAATTCTAGAATTTGGCCCAATTCCAATATAATTTCAATGCTCTTTAAAATGGCCCATGGTAAAATGACAGCCCATAACGTATCATTTGAAATCCAGTTTGCTCTTCCACTTTCAAAAATCCTATTTCATTTTTCTGCCTCAATCAATTGCTGTGCCCACTTCTATCTCTCTTTAATTGCTGTGTTCTCCCAATTCCAATTGAATCTGCCTCGATCCACCATTGTTGTTGGTGTTCATTGCTCCAAAGCTTTTTGTCCTTGCTTTTCAGGTATGCTTCATCTCTTTCTATTTCTCTTCAAGGTATTTTTCAAGGTATTTCTGGAATAATGATGAAGCTTTTTGAAGTTTAGAAGCTGATTAAAGATGTGTCAATTGGTTTCTTCTTCCTTCTACCTTTAATTATTTATACTTTCCATCAACCTTTTTATTTTTACAAAACCAATTAATTGATTACAGAAGAACAAAAAATTGATTACAGAAGAACAGCAAATTGATTACAGAAGAACAGCAAATTGATTACAGAAGAACAGCAAAAAAGTCTTGACGAATTTGCAATTTTGTAAGTTGTTACTCCATTTTATTTAGGCAACACTTTTTTTTACTATTAAATATCAGTTTGTTGTTGAGAAATTTGCATTTTATATGAACTAGATTATTACTGAATTGATCAGAAGCATTATTTTTTTTTGCTTTTGATTGTTGTAGGCTGTAGCATTTCCTCTTTACAAATTGGTTTTTTATTTACTTTTTATATATTTTTGTAAGTTGTTGGCTTTTACGAGCCACGTTTCATTTGATTATTACCCTTTTATTTTAATGCATAAGTTTAATAGGCTATACTATCATTCTCAAAAGCACAAATGGTGTATTAGCATTAATTTCCAGAAGTTTGCAATACTTCGTTGTCCATCACTTATTAGTGGTAACTTATTAATTGCAATTTGTAAGGAGTTAAATCATATACTTTATTTATAAGGGGTTAAAAGTTAAATCATATACTTCTACTAGAAGTGTCAAAGATTCTTAATGTTAATAATAATTTATACAATTTGTAAGTACTTATTAATTGCAAAATACTCCCATATATCCTAAGTGACAAATATTTTTTTTGTGGGAAGACAAAAAATGTCTGATCAACTTAGTATTCAAGAATCCAGAAAACGTGCAAGGGAGAATGTGGATAAAGATAAGAAAGTTGTTATGGCGGTTGTAGGTTTTTTCATGACAGTTGTTGTGGCTTGGTTTGATTTGAGGTATGAAGTAAAGGAAATAACATGGAATCAACAAGAACGTATGAATAAACGAACAATTTGGATGGACACGTTGATGAATGACAGAATATGTAGGGAGCAATTACGTCTAGATAAACGTTGTTTTGAAAAATTGTGCAATATTTTACAATCCAAGGGTGGTTTAGTGACTACAAGATATGTTACAGTGAAAGAAATTGTTGCAATTTTTCTTCATGTTCTTGCACATGATTTGAAAAACAGAACAATACAAGCAACCTTTGCTCGTTCTGGAGAGACTATTAGTCGACAATTTCATGTAGTCCTTAAAGCACTACTCAAGCTTGGCCAGTATTATATAAAACCATGTAATAACCAGAGCAATTACACAAAGGATACAAAGTGGAATAGGTTTGAGGTAAGTTATAGTATTAAAAATAAATTGATGTCTTTACTTTCTTAGGAGGTTTGATTTGTAGTATTAACTAGCATAAACCATATTAGGGCGTTGTTGGAGCTCTCGATGGAACTCATATTAAAATCACTGTGCCTATTGAGGATCGAGCTCGCTACCGAGATAGAAAGGGGGACATTAGCACCAATGTTTTAGCTGCATGTGATTCAAATCTTCGTTTTACTTACGTTTTGCCTGGTTGAGAAGGTTCTGCTTCGGATCCACGCGTTCTTCGTGATGCTCTTCAAAGGCCTAATGGTTTGAAGATTCCTAGAAGTAAGACTTTATATGTGTAACAACAACCTAATAATTTACACCAAATGTAAAATGAAATGCTAATATATGTATAATAATTATATAATGCAGATAAGTATTTTCTTGTGGATTTGGGAGTTGCTAACGCTGAAGGCTTTCTAGCTCCTTATAGAGGTACGAGGTACCATTTGAATTTGTGGAGAGGCACCACTCCAACAAATTACAAAGAGCTTTTTAATTTACAACATTCTTCAACTCGAAACACAATTGAAAGGGCTTTTGGGTTATTGAAAAAGCGATGGAGTATACTTAGAGATCCAAGTTTTTATGATAAAAAGACTCAAATTAGAATTATCAACGCTTGTTTTATTCTTCATAACTTTTTGAGGGATGAAATTATGGATGAAACAAGTCTTATTAATGAGGTAGATGAAGATTTACTAAATATAGAGACAATTGATGAAGAAGATGTAGAAGATGATTACATTATTAGTACGCAATCAAGTAATGAGTGGAAAGTGTTTAGAGATAATCTTGCTCAAAAGATGTTTGAAGAATATCAACTGCGAAGGAGACATGTTACTTGAGATTTTAGTTAGGAGATCTTTGTCCTAAATGTCTTACATGCTTGTAGATATTAAGCTAGATTTGAAGTCTTATTACTCTCTTAAGTATTATTTGAAAGAACAACTTAATTATGTATTTTTATTTGCACTAAAGCCTTTAAAGTAGGTTGTTTTGTTGGGTACATGAAGACTTGTTTAAAATCATATGGCTTCCTTATTTGCACTGCTACTCGTAATTGTTCATATGTAATTATTTCACTACATATTCTGTAATTTGTATTTATATTGTTGAGGACATGCTTGTTAATGTTGATTGCCTTTGCTGAGACATACTTTTAGCATTCATCATGAAGAGATCCGAAAAAGAGCCAATGGTACCACAAAAACAACCAAAACGATCTTATCTCACTTGGAACCAACAAATGGATGGTATACTTATCTCCACTTTGTTTGAGCAAATCAGTGAAGGAAATAAGGGCGATGGAGAATTCAAACCACAAGCATATCAAGCTGTTGCTGATAACCTAAGGAACCAATTGGGTTTATTGGCTACCACCGAACATGTAAAGAATCGAATCAAAGTATGGAAGAAACATCATTCAGTTATCACAGATATTCGCACTTACACAAAGTTTAAGTGGGATGATGATAAGAAGATGCTTATTATCCCAATTGAAGACCACGAGGAATGGAGTGCCTATTGTAAGGTACAATCTCATAAATTGACTTCATCTAAATATTTGCTAGTAATGTTCTTAATTAGTTTCAATTTCATATTATCATCTATTAAAATTCTCCACCTTATTTTCAGTCTTTGCTTGTCTTTGCCTTTTGTATTATTTTCGGCCCTTGGTTTTTATATTATTGTCAGTGCTTGTGATACTTTTTATAGTAAATAAATAGAAGTATAAATAACTTGTATTTTTTATCTTTATAATATTTATCTAGTAATTTTTGTAAATAGGTCAATCCCTTGGCGTCTGCTTATAGAAATAAGAATATCGATCATTGGGATGAAATATGCACACTATTTGCCATGGATAGAGCTACGGGTCAAGAAGCTGAGCAACATGAAGAATCTGTGGCAGCTATGGAGAAAGAAAATGAAGCTTGCAGTGCATCTGAGGCAAACTCGGCATCATCAAACAAGAGGTCAAAGAAAGATTCTATCGTGGATGTTATTTCTAGATTTACAGAGTCGTTTGAAAACTATCTACAATCAAACAAACTTCCACCTAAGCCCGATTCCAAAGAGGTTTATGATGTTGTTTCAAAGGTTGCCGGACTAGATCGACATGAAGTCTTGAAGGCAACAAAGCTGTTTTTGAAGGATACAGAAGAGTTTGTTATGTTAAAGGAACTACCAGAAAATGAGAAATTAGACTGGGTGTTACTATGTCTTAACTCTTGAGTAGCTTTTTTCAGATTTTATTTTTGTTTATATGGACAGTTTGGATGTGTTTAGAGTGGTATTGACTATATTTTTCCAAAAAAGATTTTGAACCATTATGTTTGATTAAATGTTATTATTGAATTCAAGAATTGTAATTCTTCATTTTTGCCAAACAATGTTAGAATTTGAAACTTAGAAATTAAAAATCTCATTGATTCCAAACAAATTTTAGGATTTGTAATTATGAAATTGTAAATTCTAAGATTTTCCAAACAATAAATTTGAAATTGAAATTCAAAATTTAGAAATTCAAAATTGAATTCTGAATTTTCAATTCAATTCTTGGTTTCCAAACGCTACCTTAAGGAAATGGCTTTCTGTTTAGTAAGAGAACAAATATTACTGTGAATTGTGATTTCTTTTTATTTAGTTTGCACCTATGGATAGCAGTCATCATTAAAAGCCTTAATTTCTCATTCTTGAACTCGGATAGACTCGCAGCCAATAAGAATTTTCAGTTTTGTTGCTGCAGCCAAGTGGCATCAACCATGCAATAACAGACAGCACATTCACTGTCACAAATAAAAGCGTTTGTTCCTGCAATTCATCATGGTTTGCTAATCCACAACATTCAAGCTAAAAAGAGTTTAAAATGGCAGCTGCGCCTGCTATTACATAAACCTAAATTTGCACTTTACCGAAGAAAATGAAGGTAGCAGCTTACAAATACTCACCGAGTTTATGTTGCCCATTTCAACCATATATCTTGAAGGATTTTCCTGAGATTTAAACAAGGTTAGAGATCAGATTCAGGGTGATCATTGGGTGCACATCTCATAAACGACCAGAAAATAGAGGTATATATATAATGACTTTAGTCATTAGATGTAATTATAATTGAATCCCTTCTAATTGTCCTTAACGATCCATTACCAGCTTAATCCACATGCATGTTAACAGTAATATAAAATGTTAATGCTAAGCAAAAGATGCAGAGGCAAAAGTTAGAATCAAAAGCACTTAAACTAAAGCGAAGACAAAATACATTGATGATCTTTTGGTAACATAGGTCATGGCAAAGTTGTTGTAAAGTTTAATATAAAGGAGCTCCCTCCAAATGAGTGTTTCAAGTACTTCAACTCACTTTTTTTACAACATACATATTGATAAAGATGTAAAATATAAGATTCAATGTGATGGGCTCAAATGAAGAGTTACAACATAAATATTTAGCAACCCATGAGCGCCACTGAAATCAAAGAGGAAATCTTCCTGTAATACCATTAAACCAGCATTATATGGGTCAGTGTATGGCTTTTAGAAGAGATCATTGTAGAAAGATGGGAATAGCGATATATGTGTTAAGATAGATGAGTCTACATACCCTATAGGATATAATTTGAAATGAAGACATAAGAAGTCTTTTGGTATCACAATTATCAAAGAGAAATGAGGGCAAGTTGTTATGTTGATTTGATTAATTGATAATAAAATAGAAAAATTCACCAAATACAAAAGTGGAAGGTTAGAAAAAGATTGAACGATGACACAAAGAATTGGGATTATCAGGAGCATATAAATATATATATATGGGAGCAGCCAGCCTTATGTTATTCCCAGTGTTCAGAATACTACTATAATTTATCTCCTTGGATTTGGCACAGCATTCAAGTTGCCTCTACGTTGATCTTCACTTCCAGCAGTTCGGCTACTTGCATGTTGTCATCCACAATGATTAGATTCCCTTTAATGTATCGTCGTTTTATACATAAACACACACACACACAAATCATATCATATGAATTTTGTAGATCACTTTACGGTTCTTACCATATGCTATTTTTTGTTTAGTATGGGATTTTCTATAAAAATGGACTTTTAAAATTCAGTATTCACGTTCAAGTCACATGGACTGTCTACTGTAACAGTAGTGATACCAATCTGAGGTACGTATAAAGTACTCGACCGCAAAAGACGCCTCACATAATGCTTACACTAGTTTACATTGATTTTATTTTAATTTAGTAACTTATTTTTGAACTATTGAACCATCGTGCAAAAACATGTCCATATCACAACCATATCCTAAAGGCTTTTGAGTTACCGCGATCACAATGTAGGCTGAAACGCTGAATAGACTGCAAACTGCGATATCTGTTTTGTGATCATTACCTCAACCGTTACCAATATCGTATTTATGCACCTCTAATTGAAATGAATGGAGGAGGAAATGTAACTAAATGATAATTGGAATTGTATTTTTTAGTTGTGGATAACAATTAGATACGGTCGAACAAAGAAACTTTGTTACCCACGATCTTTCATGTTGATTTTTGGTTCATAAAGCTGAAACTATATTTTGGGATTAAAGCATTGCAATGTTGTTGTTGATAGAAACATAAGATCATAGGAATGACATACCACATCAAATCACAGTAGAATCCTTCAGCATAAAAGATAGAGCACACAGCAAGAAAAGAAAAAAAAGCATTTCCAGGGACAACTATTCTCTTAGGCATTTAAAAGTAAGAAAAGTCTTTATTTACATAAAAATCACCCGGAAAGTAAAAAAAAATCCACTCACCTGCTTCAATTCAACTGCTTTCATTAAAAGTAACATGTCCCCGTATGTAAAAGATGTTTGCAGGACATTTAGTGCTGTGGCCATAGAATTTGCAGTCTGCAAGAATCCAATGATTGAAGTTAACAAATGAAATTTAACACAGAACAGCTATGTGCGTATGGAACTGAGAGAGCAGGAAAAAATCAATAAGGCGGTCAGAAATTCGAGCAAAAAATAACATTGAATACAGGAGATTATATTCAATTCCGTGTTCGCAAAGATTCATCACTAGTACAAGTGCCAAAATTGCTTTTGCTATCATATTAAAGGAAAGTGACAAGATGAAAGGTATTGACTCACCCTTTCGGCAAAAAAGGTAATATTTTCTTTATGAATCTGTGAAGGCCGTACAACAGGAAGGTATTCCACCTGCTTATTAGGATAGAATATTCAGAATAATAAAAAATTTTGAAAGGCAAATACATGGAAAAATCAGAGATCTCTTTACAATTTCAGCTGTCAACACAACCAACAAATAAACCATTGAAGGACATTTGAATTTACAATTAGAGATCTCTTTATAGGACAAAGTTTGAAGGTTTCAAACTGAAATACAGTCTACGTGGTCGGCATAACATTCATAACCGGTAGCTAATCAATTTCTCTCAATAAAACCAATCTCTTTTCAATAAAAAGGGACAATTATTTTTCCACCCAATTAAAATACCGTGATTTTCCTTTTATCTAATCTAACTTTCATATATAGCCCAAGAAAATATCTTGTAATGCTACAGTTTTCTAAAATGATACATTGCATTCACCAATGAAAACCCTGAATGCAAGGCTACCTTATGTTTTTCTAACAAAAGGTCTTAAGAATTGTAAATAATCAACAATATGTAAAAGGAGAGTATTACACACATTACTCTATGATGGTCAAACATTTCATTTCACCTCAACTGCATATGTTGAGTAGTCGACATTAAACATCTCATAGTTTTAAAATGGTTGAACTTGAATCTTGAAACTACTAGAATTTCTCTGCTCTAACAATACTACTAGGCAATGATAAGATCAACTATAATGCAATTTGGGATATCATATATCACTGATGTTGAACAAACCCCCAAGAGGAAAATCTTCTCCAAAAGTTATCATCAACCTTACCCCGAGGATAAATCCCTCCCTTCCCATGCCAATCTGTCATAATCTGAATATTGGGTGGATTCTAGTACATTGCCACCTTGAACGAATAAAGCATTTAATAATCAAAATGCTAAACTTCCCTCATTGCAAAAATGTCAAATAGCACCATGTAGAGAGAGCATAAAACATGAAAATCAGTAGAGACAGTACCTCCATGAAATTGTGAAATTGGGTGAACATCCTAAACATCAGCCTCACAAGTGAAATATTACCCCTAGAGAAGTAATAATTAAATTAATGCTTCATTTTAGATAGTATTATATTAGAAGGAAACTTATACTTGAAAATAGACATACCAAGATTGATCAAAGTGCACATAAGGATAGCGGACAACAACTGGTTGGATTGGTTTACCAGGTATGAACGCTCCCATTTGGAAAGAAAGAAGGAATCTCCCATTAGTCGTGGTTCCTTCCGGAAATAATAGAACTCGAGGAAATCTATTGCACGAAGCCTTTCTCTGTATACAGGTCCTTGAAAGCACAAATCTGTATCAATGGCTTACAATTGATAAACAATAATGAAACAAAGAAGTGAACACTGATGTCTGAATTGGCTCTATTGAGGTCTACTATGCCTCAGGTACTGTATTTTACTTTAACATCCATGGAAAGGTCAAGGTCTTGGAATCATATACCCACTATCGTAATGGGATTGTTTATAAATAAAAACCATACACTTCCGCAAAAAAGATGACCATAGGAAAATTTATTACCCGAGAATATAGTAAAATAGGTCAGTAAATTATTTGCGCTTATTGTTTATGTAAAATTGTAGTGATGTTTGAAATTAAAGTTTAATCGAAAACAAACTCTTGGTTAATACATATACTTATTACAAGGGTAAGGTTTGCGTACATTTGAACCCCTCATTGGCAAGAGCACTTGGCATGGGGCAATGGCATGTAGTTGTAGACCAGAAAAAGGGATTTTCCTCCTATCAGAACAATATTTCCCTTACGACCCCATTGTCGCCATGATTTTTTCTTGGACACACAATAAATACGCATGTCCATATGTCCAAATGCAATATGTGGGTTATTGTCTTGTTAAATACTATCATATGGATTTAACTACAAAAACATCACTATTTAGAATGGGGAGTGGAGCTCTTAAACTTATAGTATGTATTTCGATTTCATTGAAATATATTATTAACAAATAACACTTTTCTCTTAAAGACCCTAAGTACAACACTTTCATTAACAAAAACATTTCTCTATGATTGGCCTTCTTCATACAATCAAATGATGCTACTTGTGGAGAGGATAATTGACAGCATAAAAGAGACAAACATAAGCTTCCCACATCAAAATGGGAGCTTCGTAAAAGATAATCAACATGCATAACGATTAATGTAAACCAGAACTTTCACAGGTTTTCAGCTATACTATATCAACAAACCCCCTGTATGGCAAGTGTCAACTATAATTCACTCACATAATAGTACAACCCATCACCCTTCAAGCCTCAACTAACTAAGCAAATAGATTATTTCACCATTCCAAATGGCAATAAGCATGATATAGCATTAGACTGGATGCAACAAGACTTAAAATCACACATGAACTGATCATGCAATATTCTGCTTAGAAGTCAGAAATCGAACGTAAATGCATGCAAGCGATTCCTATCTTGTTAACACAAGTGACATATAAAATAAAATTCATAAATATATTAGGTTATATAATAGAAAGATCACATATTCACAGGTTCCAGTACCTTTATTTCATTCACAGCATTTTTCCTTGATGAAGGTGAAAACCTATTTACATATATCACCTGCAATAAATTCAGAAGCATAATCAAATAACAGCAGAAGGCATAACAATACTGAGTAAACATATGGTTATAATCCATAATCCTCAAACACAATAAATTTTCAATATACCTTATACTTCTAGTCCTAAAATTAAAACACAGTGAATGAACTAAGAACCTATATACAAACTGAAAAAAATATAAAGAATAGCAAGAAACATAAGGAAATAAAAAAGTTGGTACCTGCATTGCTCTGATAATAGTCCCAACTAAAGGCATTGAATCATGGGAATCGGACGCAACAATAGTCGGGAATAACTCATAGAAAAAGAATATTGGATCGATGTATGATACATGGTTCGAAACAACAATAGGAGCTATCTCTCGAGGTGTTGGCTTTCCTTTCCGTTGTATCCATTGATAGCTACAACAATACACACAAATTAAAATTTTCAGCCAAACTAAACATGACAAGAGCAATATACATGCTTGCTTATTACATCATACTTCATAATACTGAATTGCTTAAAACACAAGAAGAAACAAAAATGCAAAGGCCATTGACATCATTTGATTAGATACTTTAATAGAAAACAACAAAAACATCGTTGTTTAACTTAGAACTAAGAAGCATCCCATTCGTATTATTGTATACTCGGTCTCTGTCATCCAAAGTCCAAATTCTAAAAGCTAAAAGGAAACTTAGGCTCGGTTCTCAGACAAAACTTAGGAAATTTCCTTGAAATTCCTTGTAAAAGCTATCATAAAGTTTGCAAAGCCAACCAAAACATTTAAGCACACCATCATGACTTTCCAAATTATAGTACAGTCTAAAAAAACATTGTCCAAACTCCAAACTTCTCAATGAAGAAAATGATGACCATAATTTCTACAAAAAGATAAAAATAAATAATCTTCTTTAAATTTAATCATACTCTTAATCATTCCATCAGTGAATCTGAATAAGGCAATTATGAAAAATAAAAACCACAAGTCATCACTCTTATAGAAAAAGATACTAGTACAACCTTTAAAACGTCTCAAAACGAGTTTATTAAGCGACAATTATTACCACAAAGACGATGCTGTGTATGTATTGCCATTAAACCATTCGCTACAAAACTTGATTAATCAAACTCAAAAAATAGCTCCCTTTATAATAAATTATACAACATATCTGGGGCTAAAACTATAATTGAGTTGGTTCTTGATATTTATTTTAGAAAATAATCCTTCAAAATTCATCAAAGACTTGAACTTCAAAACAATTCTTAATCAAATCAAATAAAGACACAAACTTTAAAACAATTCTCTAATCTCTACAATAGAAAAAAAAAGAGATATATAGATTGAAATTACCCAAAAGAGAAGAGTATACAACGAGCACAAATTCTTGTAACCCACATAAGATTAGACCTCCATCTAGGCATAGGATTTTGCTTATCTTTCCAACCTTGAAGAGCAAGTAAAGTAGCAAAATACCCAACAACTAAAGTCAACCCAAAAACAGCAAGTCTAATAGCAGTAATAGGAAGAATAATTAAGATCTTAAACCATTCATAAAACCCATTAATTTCAAAGGTATGATTTCTGAAAGGATCAGCAGTAGATGAAGCTGGAACACAAAACCCATCAACGCCCAACAATTCAAAGGGGTTTTGAATGTCAAATTCAGGATCTTCCGATGTGGGATTTTCAACCGTAAGAGAAAGATGGGTTTTTTCAGCATCAGAAGAATCTAAGATTGCAGCTTGATCAGTAGTAGTATGATTCAAAAATGGAGTGGTTAGAGTAGGATCCGCCATTAAAAGGCAGTTCCAAATATATATAGATGGAGAAAAAAAGATAAGAAACTGAAGATGAATTTGGTGAAGAGATGAATCAATTGTGAATTCTAGAAAGCAAAAATTTAGGAAGAATCAGACAATGAAGGACAGAGAAATGCTTGATGAATGGTGGGGTTTGGTGAAATAAAGGAAAGAGAGCAGAGGGATATGAAATATAATAGTCCTATATTCATATATTAATCTATACTCCATTTATACACGCGGTTCTTTTTTGTGGAGGGTGATATTTGAAAATAATCAAGGAAAAGAGTCAAAGACCACATTTATTGGGAATTTGCGATTTCTTGATTTGGTATCAAATCAAAACAAGAATAATGAGCATCATGAATGTAATTTGCGCCCTTTTTTGTTTTATGGTCACAACTTATATGTTTCCAATTACATAATTCTTGTATAAGATCCATTCATCTCTATACGTAATATATATATTAGTTAAATTATTAGTATATGCACTTTTTATTTTGTGTTTGTCGAAAAATAATTTTTTATATGAGTAAATTTGTACATAATTTTAATTTTATATTTTGAAGAAATTTTTTTTGTTGGTAGATTAAGAATGATATTTATATAAATTTTTAAAAATAGCAAGGAACATTTTAATATATGAAAATGTAGCAAATTGACATAAAACCAAAAATATTAAATATTGTAAATTGAATTGGATGGATAAAGTAGTTTTAAAGTTTATTTTAGTATAGTAGACTTAGGGTGTGTTGAATATTTAGTGTTATAATAATTCTAAGGAAAACATTTAGTGTATAATAATCCTAAGTAAAATAATCACCAAGTACTACAAATAGTAGTGAGAAAATATGTATTAAACTATAAGGTACAAAAGGGGTTCAAAGGATAGGACAAAAGGAAATTGGAAAACTGAGTCAGTAGGAAAAGCCGACTCGGTTTTCTTAAGAATGGGCCTAAAGCCAACTCAGTTAGGTACTGTTAAATGATTTTTTCCAGTAGGAAAAGCCGTGTTGGCTTTCCAGGGGTTGGAGGAAAAGCCGACTCGGTTTTTTCCTCTGATCTGACCGTTGTGTCTTTACGTTTCCTTTAAGTTAATTCATTACATTGGATTCCTTCTCTTATTCCATATCAAAGCTGATGGTACAAAGGCATAATGAGGAAGAATAATACTCATGAATACCTTGGTTAATGGTATTGATTGGAGGGCATTAAGGTTGATCATCAATTGGTGATTGAATTTGCCATGACCCTTGATTATACTTGAACTAGTATAATTAGGGGCTTCGGAAGGATGCTACACACACCAATTTTTCTGAATTCTCATTCTTGCTTTTCTTTTTCACTTGAGTTCTTTCAAAAGGAGTTATAAACTTTTTGTTAGAACTTCCAAAGTTTATAATTCATCAAACACTTGTTGTTAAGTTACATATCTTAAGTACTAAGGGTGTGTTGTGTAGTTTGTATCTCATTGTGAATTTCCAAGTCAAAACTCAAGTACCTTTGTGGGGGAAATATCACAAGAGGAAAGTGATTACACGCCTACAACAAGTATCAAATTTCCGGGTAACGGTTGTCGTTACAAAGATAATCTTCAAGTTTGTTCTTAGTGTATTTTGTAAGTTTTATTATAGCCATCAACAAGGAAAAATACAAATTTCCAAATTGTAATTTGTATTTTGCATTATTAGTTTGTAATAGAGTGCCGATGAATTTAATTGACCTACACTAACGGCCTGTTTGGTTGGTGGTAATGGGAGCAAAAAACTAGTGTAATTTTTGTTAAAAAGTCTCTTGGTTACCTTGATGGTCATGCTTGCCCAATTTCAGTCATCTCATTTCTTCATCAAATCAATTCCAATATATTACCATTAGGAGAGGTGGTATTAGTGTAACAACCGTTTTTTTTAAATAATAATAATAATAACAAATAAATTTCAGAAAAATAAAAATAAAAAAAAGAAAAGAAAAAAGAAAACATAACTCCCCATTAACAATAACTTCCCACTCCTCCCTCTAACCTTATAACTAACCTCACTTACCTCTTATAAATTATACCAATTACCCTTAATTTCATTCACATTATTACTCACACTTCCTTCTTCTCCTACAAATTACTTCCTCCATCTCCCATTTGCTTAAAATTCAGTCAAGAAAACGCAAGATTTTGATATTAAAGGTATGAAATTTCATCTCTTTATAATATTGTTCTACCAATTTCAATCCAAATTACACATTTTGCATTTGAAAAAAAAAATTAATTCTGACCTTAGCTTTTCCGGCGATACGACGGTCACCGGGATACCACCGGCGTGCGACGGCAGCCATCGGAGCCACCGCCGACCGACCTTCTCCTTCTTTCTTCTCCCTTTCTCCTCCTCTCTCCTCCTTCCCTTTCTTCTTTCTTTTCGTGGGTTCCTGGAAACTCACCCATTTCTCTTTTTTTTTATATATAATAATTATGATTATTATTATTATTATTATTATTTTTTAACCCTTACAATTTTAAATCTTATAATAAAATAAGTTAACAATGTTATTTAAAACCTTGCTCTTTTATACTACTCTTACAATTTTAAATTACATGTTTAAATTTATTCTTTTTTTAAATAAAGTATACAAAATAAAAAGGAGTCTTTTATATTATTTTTGAATGGGTTGATCGGGGTATTAAATTGAGATATATATTTTCTCGTGTAGACAGCGGATTCGTAGACAGAGATTATTAGGAGTGTACTTTGTCTAGGATCGCGTGACAGGGTAATTCTCAATGTCCATCTAATTAGGACTATCCCGTTAGTATTATGTGCTAAGTGATAATTAATGTGTTTAAATAGAATGCATGATTTTATATGACATTATTTTATATGATGTTATGTTTTATATATTCTCAAATTATAATTACTATTATTTTTTTTATCAAACTTGAACTTATAATTATTATTTCGATAGAATTTATATTATTATTTTAATATCGAAATTTGATACAATTTATTTGGAAGAGAAATATTTATGATATCAATTCCTATTGCCACCAATTGATGTTAGAATGGTGATTTGAAAAATGAGATTTCAGTTGGATATTCCTGAGATATATATTTATTGGGAAAATTTATGATCATAAAATAAATTGTATAATGAATGTTTGTGTGCTCGCGATTAATTATTAAAATATATTAAATCACGTAAAGTGTAACATGAGGGAAACGAAGCTCTTATATTTGTTGTGATCCAAGTATAAGGGTGATGAACAGGTTGCCCTGTTTGGTTAGTATAGCTGCCGACAGATATAATTATTTCTGATACTTGATACGATGTTTGGTCTTCCTTCTATTTGTTGTGATCCAAGTAGAAGGGTTGTGCACACTAGGGTTCCCTGAGACTACTCTGCTGGCCTTGAATTCTTTGGGGTGATGACCACTTGTTGAAGTAGGTATAGGGGTAAAGCCTCGGCCTACTGGCGTTCTCGTTCCCGCAAATTTAAAATTGATTATGTGTTTGTCATTATTAATTATCAAATTAATAAATTGGTTTATGTGATATTATATATATTATTTTCTCAAATTGTTTTCTATTAAACTCAGCTATATGTTATTTTCTAAAATTATTTCCAATTTGATTATATTGTATTTTCTTAAATCATTTTCAAACTTAATCGTCTTACGGGATGGAGTTGGAATTACTCAATTTTTCTGATTTTGGGAGTTTTTCCCTTGTTTTTCTTGCATTCTTATGTTACAGGTTATTGATTGCATGGGAATCACGGAGTGAGGATCACTTAGAAATATAGCTTTTACTAGAGTCGTATTTCAGTTTAAATTTTATATGGACACAAATTATGTTTTTGTCTTTTCTTATGTTGTAAGACCCTTTGTTGGATTTAAAATTATTAAGTTATTTCTTAGTCGTTAAGCCTTACATTTATTTTATTAGAAATAGATGTGGCGGTAACACTCCCATGAATAGGTTTTGACTCATGTTTTTCATTAAAGGTGTTTTCAAAAGTCCGATCTATTCTGAGGGTGTTACAAAGTGGTATTAGTAGCTTAGGTTTGTTTTGGTCAAATCTTAGGGTCGTTTAGGAGTTAAAGTTTGTAAAGGCTTAAATTAAAAATAGGCTAAATGATACAAGTAAAATTATTTTAAATAATTTAAGTAAGTTAAAAAAAAATTAAAATAAAATAAAATAAATTATGAGAGTGGGGACGAATGGGTTTATTGTTTTGAAGTACTTTTAAGTACTTAGTAGTAGTGTGTTATCTCTTTAATTATATTTTCGTTGTCTTTCGTTTTTGTTAGATGCCTCGATTCCGTTGCACTGCTAAGAAAAGTGTTAGAAATTTTCATGATGCGCCGTACCACCTTTCTATAAAAGCAGGAGAACCCATTTCCTCATATATCCATCGTCTCCGTGTAAGCATGGAGAATTGCCACCTAAATAAGTATCATGGCAACTCTGATTATAACAAACCACCTAAGCAAGCAGATGTCCTTATTCAAACCTTGAGTGATGTAGGCCCTTATGCCGAACTTAATAAAGAATACAACGACATAATTAAAAACGGGAGACCCAATTGGGAAAGGTATGCAGATGAAAATGAGAAATGGTTCCTTACTCTAGAATATTTAGAAAAGAGGATGATCGATGCTAAGGCGAAGTGGATTTATAATGTATCTGGGAGCTCCTATGACTACGAGGATGAGAGTGACGGGGAAGATGATAACACCGACACCATACCTATACTTATTCAATCTGAAGATGAAGAAAACTATGAACATAAGGAAGACTATGTAGAAGATCCTGAGGAGGATCCCGAGGAGGATTTTGAGGAAGAGCCAGTTCGAAAGTGACTTTGATGATTACTTGTTAACTAGAAAAATAGGATAGGATGGAATCTGTTAGCTTTAGATTATTTCGCTTGTTGCCTTTATTTTTGAACAATGTTGATTTTATTCATTGTCATTGGATTATTATTTAAAAATTTATATTAATGAATATTTTCATGAGTCTTTTTATGTTGTGTGTGCAAATTGTTTCCTTGTCCTTTCTTTCAATCTTGAATATTGAGAATAAGTGTGTATGAACATGATGGAAACGTGAGTAGTAAACGCTTAGTTTCTTATATTGGAAGCCTATGCAATACCCGAACGTTTACACTCGATCTCGCAGGCGTCAACAAGCAAATAACATGGCCGAAACACCTGAACAATTAGCAGCTAGAGTGAGGGTATTTGAGCAGTTGTCTCAAAACGTAGGACTATTAGTGCAAAACCAAGCTAACAATATGAACAATGGACATGATGACCCCTAAGCTGTCATGGCTAAGAAGATTGCCACTTTAAAACCCCTACCTTTGTTGGAAAAGAGGACCCTATGCTATTAGAGAATTGGTTACGTGACATGGAGAAAATCTTTACTGCAAATGGAACACCTGAGGCCCAAAAGGTTAATCAAGCTACGTTTTACCTACGTGAGGAAGCTGACACATGGTGGGAAACTGAGGGACAAACCATTAGTAACCAACCAAACATTGACTGGGATTCTTTTAAGGTTGCTATTAGAGGTCGATTCTTCCCTGAACATATTAGGAGACAAAAATACAGTGAATTCAATAGGTTGAACCAAGGGAAGTTTATGAGTGTCAAGGAATATGGCCAAAATTTTAATGAGTATGCTAAGTTTTGCCCTAACATGGTCCCTGATGAAGTTTCTAAGGCACAAAAATTTGAGGATGGTTTAGCTTTCAGGATACAAACTAGGTTAGGAGGAAGTACCTCATCTACCCTTGCAGAGGCTTATTCTAAGGCTTGTAACATGGAGAGGATCTTACAAAGAGAAGAAGATGTGTTGGGAAGGAACAAGAGGAAAGACCAAAGTAATGCTGATAGTCAAAGTAATGATAAAAGACCTTGTTTTGGTAACAATGGGGGTAATGTTAGGAACAATCACCACGGAGGAGGACATAACGATAGGAATTACCGAAATCCTAGGCAGAATGAAAACCAGCAAAGGAATGGCAACCAGAGGGCTTGGGTTTGCAAGAAATGTGAGAAGAGTCATTCGGGCTATACGTGTCAAGGCGAACCAATTAAATGTTATGCTTGTGGTGAAGCTGGACATAAGGCTAATTATTGTCCCAAGAGGCAAGAAGGAAACCAAACAGAGCAGAATGGACACAACAAGGGCTATAATAACAATGGAGGAGGACCTAGGAACCATAACTTCAACAACAACCGCTCGAACAATACTCAAGCAGGAAATGGTTCAGCAAATGACAAGAACAACGCCAACAACAATCAGAACAACAATGGAAACAATGGAAATGAAGGACGCACTTTCAATGGGAGACTCCACGTTACGAGCAAGAGTGAAGTTGAGTCGGACGCCAACATTGTAACGGGTACTTTCCTTGTAAACTCTAAACCTGCTTTTGTACTCTTTGATTCTGGAGCTTCACATTCCTTTTTATCTAAATCTTTTATCGAAAAACATTCCCTTAAACCTTCTTCCTCATGTCAAGCTAAGGTAACCACACCCTCAGGTGAAACCTTTCTCAGTAAGAACCTTTACTTCGGTATGTCTATTGTCATCTCTGAAACCGAACTACCCGTGAACCTTATCGAGTTTAATTTAAAAGACTTCGATTTGGTTTTGGGAATGGATTGGTTAAGGAAGTATCAGGCAAAAATCAATTGTGCTAAACAGAGAATTACCTTTAGAGGCCCTAAGGAAAATAAACTAACCTACCAAGAAACTACTTCCGAGCCACCAAAGACCAAGCTTATCTCCGCCTTAAATCTCCAGACCCATCTTAGGAAAGGCTACCCGTATATTTGTGCAATGTAAAGGACACGAGCATGAAAGAGGACGAGTTTGGAGAGATACCTGTAGTTAAGGAGTTTGTTGATGTGTTCCCAGATGAGATTCCAGAGATGCCACCCGTGAGAGAGTTGGACTTTAAGATTGACTTAGTTCCGGAAACAGGACCCATTGCAAAGGCACCTTATAGGATGGCACTTGCCGAGTTGCAAGAGTTGAAGGTACAACTTGAGGACTTGTTGGATAAAGGATATATAAGACCAAGTGTATCACCTTGGGGAGCCCCAATATTATTTGTTAGGAAGAAAGACGGAACATTGAGACTATGTATTGATTATAGGGATTTAAATAGTGTGACGGTGAAGAATAAGTATCCACTTCCTAGAATTGAGGATCTATTCGATCAACTTAGGGGTGCAGGAGTATTTTCAAAGATTGATTTGAGATCAGTTTATCATCAATTACTAATTGCAGAAGAGGATATAGCCAAAACAGCTTTTCGAACGAGGTATGGCCATTATGAGTTCACAGTCATGCCCTTTGGACTCACTAACGCGCCTGCTGTCTTTATGGACCTTATGAATAGGACTTTTCAGCCTTATTTGGATAAGTTTGTATTTGTTTTTATTGATGATATTTCAGTATACTCTATGAATCGAGAAGAGCATGAGGCTCATTTGAGGAAAGTTTTAGAGATTTTAAGAGAGAATAAGTTGTATGCCAAGTTTTCAAAATGTGAATTCTGGTTAGAAAAGGTAGCATTTTTGGGGCATGTAATTACAAAAGATGGAATAATGGTGCATCTCTCAAAGGTTCAAGCAGTAATGAACTGGCCTACACCCACTAATGTGACAGAAGCGAGAAGTTTCTTAGGTCTTGCCTGATACTATAGGAGATTTGTGAAAAATTTCTCGAGAGTCGCTCAACCTATTACTAATTTGATGAAGAAGACCCCTAAGTTTCAATGGGAAGAGAAGTGTGAAGCGGCATTCCAAGAGTTGAAATCAAGGCTTACCTCTGCACCTGTGCGGACCTTACCGAATGAAAGTGGAGAATATGAGGTTTATACAGACGCATCTAAGAATGGACTAGGTTGTGTGTTGATGTAAGATGGGAAAGTAGTAGCATATGCTTCACGACAACTTAAGCCGCATGAGAAGAATTACCCCACACATGACTTAGAATTGGGAGCTGTAGTCTTTGCATTGAAAATTTGGAGACATTATTTATTTGGAGTAAAGTGCAAGATTTATACTGATCACAAGAGTTTGAGGTTCTTATACACTCAAAAGGAGTTGAATATGAGACAAAGACGATGGTTAGAACTCATTAAGGATTATGATCTGGATTTGAAGTATTGTGAAGGAAAGGCAAACAAAGTAGCTGATGCTCTGAGTAAGAAGTCAAGTCATACAATGAATGCATTAATTTTAGCAGATGAGTTGTGTGAAGAGATTCGTAGGATGAACTTAGAAGTGGTAGAATATGGATATGTGGGTACTCAATTGAAGGGAATGACGATTGAATCCGATATTTTTGAGGAAATTAGAGTGAAGCAAGTTACGGATAACTGGTTAACTAAATTGAAGAAGTTGAAGGAGGATGGTCAAGCACCCGAGTTCGAAAGTGATGAAAATGGCGTAATGAAGTATAAAAGAACATGGTGCATACCGCATGACGAGGAACTTAAGACTAAGATTATGACTGAAGCCCATAATTTGCCATACTCAATACATCCTGGTTGTGATAAGATGTACAAGGATCTTAAGAAGAACTTTTGGTGGCCCAACATGAAGCGTGAAGTTGCAGGCTTTGTGGCGAAGTGTCTAACATGTCAGAAGGTGAAAATTCAACATATGAAGCCGGGGGGAAATTGCAACCATTAGAAGTACCTGGATGGAAATGGGAGTCGATTTCAATGGACTTTGTAGTAGGATTGCCAAAGTCAAAAACAGGGAAGAATGCCATATGGGTGATAGTGGATCAATTAACAAAAACAGCAAGGTTTATAGCTATGAAGAATACTTGGACAATGCAACAAATGGCAGACGCGTATTTTCAAGAGGTAGTGAGATTGCATGGTGTGCCTAAGGAAATTGTATCGGATAGAGATTCGAGATTTCTGTCCAAATTTTGGAAGATGCTACAAGAAGCAGTAGGCACGATACTAAAGTTCAGTACTGCATTTCATCCAGCAACAGATGGTCAAACAGAGAGAACGATTCAGACTCTTGAGGATTTGTTAAGAGCATGTGTTATGGATTTTGGTGGATCTTGGGAGGATAATTTGATGTATGTAGAGTTTTCTTACAATAATAGTTTTCATTCTAGCATAGGAATGGCACCTTACGAAGCCCTATATGGGAGAAAGTGTTGGAGTCCTATATGTTGGAACGATGTTAAAGAGTCGTTGGGATTAGGACCAGACATGATTGAGGAGACTACAAAGAAGGTAAGAATGATCCAAGAATGCATGAGAGAAGCGCAAGATCATCAGAAGTCGTATGTAGACAAAAAGAGGAGGGCATTAGAGTTTGAAGTAGGTGAACAAGTTTTGCTCAAAGTGTCACCAACCAAGGGTGTCATGAGATTTGGTAAGAAGGGTAAATTGATTCCTCGTTTTATAGGTCCTTATGAAATATTGGAACGAATTGGGGAAGTAGCCTATAGATTAGCCCTACCTATGAACCTAGCTAAAGTCCACAATGTTTTCCATGTATCCCAACTCCGAAAATATGTCCATGACCCTTCCCATATCATACAACCTGAAACCATTGAACTTGATGAAACCCTTACCTTTGAAGAAAAACCAATAAAAATCCTTGATACCAAAACAAGATGTACCCGGAACAAGGAAATTAAGTTGGTCAAGATATTATGGACGAACCAGCAAACCGAAGAAGCTACATGGGAAACCGAAGTTGACATGAGAAGGCGATACCGTGAACTTTTCGAACAGGTACGTTGAGTTTCGAGGACGAAACTTTTTAAATAGGGGGGGTGATGCGAGTCTATCAAACCGTTCAATATTCTTTTAAAACTTCAGTAGTTAACTTTAAGTTCGAGGTCAAACTTTTGTTTTAAGGGGGAGTGTATGTAACAAACGTTTTTCTTTAAATAATAATAATAATAACAATAACAAATAAATAAATTTCAGAAAAATAAAAAAATAAAAATAAAAAAAAAGAATAAAACATAACTCCCCATTAACAAAAACTTCCCACTACTCCCTCTAAACCTTATAACTAACCTCACTTACCTCTTATAAATTAAAACAATTACCCTTAATTTCATTCACATTATTACTCACACTTCCTTCTTCTCCTACAAATTACTTCCTCCATCTGCCATTTGCTTAAAATTCAGTCAAGAAAACGCAAGATTTTGATATTAAAGGTATGAAATTTCATCTCTTTATAATATTGTTCTACCAATTTCAATCCAAATTACACATTTTGCACTTGAAAAAAAAATTAATTCTGACCTTAGCTTTTCCGGCGATACGACGGTCACCAGTATACCACCGGCGTGCGACGGCAGCCACCGGAGCCATCGCCGGCCGACACCTACTCCTTCTTCCTTCTCCCTTTCTCCTTCTCTCTCCTCCTTCCCTTTCTTCTTTCTTTTCGTGGGTTCCTGGAAACTCACCCACTTCTCTTTTTTTTATATATAATAATTATGATTATTATGATTATTATTATTATTATTATTATTATTTTTTAACCCTTACAATTTTAAATCTTATAATAAAATGAGTTAACTATGTTATTTAAAACCTCGCTCTTTTATACTACTCTTACAATTATAAATTACATGTTTAAATTTATTCTTTTTTTTTTAAATAAAGTATATATAATAAAAAGGAGTCTTTTAAATTATTTTTGAATGGGTTGATCAGGGTATTAAATTGAAATATATTAATTTCTCGTGTAGACAGCGGATTCGAAGACAGAGATTATTAGAAGCGTACGTTGTCTAGGATCGCGTGACAAGGTATTTCTCAATGTCTATCTAATTAGGACTATCTCGTTAGTATTATGTGCTAAGTGATAATTAATGTCTTTAAATAGAATGCATGATTTTATATGACATTATTTTATATGATTTTATGTTTTATATATTCTCAAATTATAATTACTTTTATTTTTTTTTATCAAACTTGAACTTATAATTATTATTTCGATAGAATTTATATTATTATTTTAATATCGAAATTTGATACACTTTACTTGGAAGAGAAATATTTATGATATTAATTCCTATTGCCACCAATTGATGTTAGAATGGTAATTTGAAAAATGAGATTTCAGTTGGATATTCCTGAAATATATATTTATTGGGAAAATTTATGATCATAAAATAAATTGTATAATGAATGTTTGTGTGCTCGCGACTAATTATTAAAATATATTAAATCACGTAAAGTGTAACATCAGGGAAACGAAGCTCTTATATTTGTTGTAATCCAAGTATAAGGGTGATGAACAGGATGCCCTGTTTGGTTAGTATAGCTGCCAACAGGTATAATTATTTCTGATACTTGATACGATGTTTGGTCTTCCTTCTATTTGTTGTGATCCAAGTAGAAGTGGTGTGCACACAAGAGTTTCCTGAGACTACTCTGCTGGCCTTGAATTATTTGGGGTGATGACCACTTGTTGAAGTAGTTATAGGGGTAAAGCCTCGGCATACTGCGAATCAGGAAAAACTAAAATTTTATAGTTGTGTGTATATATATATATATAAATATATATATATATATATATATATATATATATATATATATATATATATATATATATAAATATATATATATATATATATATATATATATATATATATATATATGTATATATATATATATATATATTTATATATATATATATATATATTAAATAAGAAGCATTTTAAAATCAGAAAGCCGAGAAAGATTTTTATTTTTTCACTATATATAGAACAAAGGATATTATGTTATAAATTAAGAAAATTTTACAAATATTTGTCATACTATCTTTTCTGTGTAACATAGTGACTTTTACAATTATGTGTTTTTGACTCAATCGTGACCATATATTTTTTTATTTTTCTAAATCAAGGGCGTACTGTGCTTCTTACCCTTCTCATTGAACCCCTCTCTCTCTCTCTCTTTCTCTCTCTCTCTATCTATCGATCTATCTATCTATCTATCTATCTATCTATCTATATATATATACACACACACACACACACACACATACATATATATATATATATATATATATATATATATATATACACACACACACACACACACACACGCACACACACACACATATATATAAATATAATAATAAATAAATAAATTTCAGAAAAATAAAAAAATAAAAATTAAAAAAAAGAAAACATAACTCCCCATCAACAATAACTTCTCAATCCTCTCTCTAAACCTTATAACTTACCTCACTTACCGCTTGTAAATTAAACCAATTACCCTTAATTTCATTCACATTATTACTCACACTTCCTTCTTCTCCTACAAATTACTTCCTCCATCTCCCATTTGCTTAAAATTCAGTCAAGAAAACGCAAGATTTTGATATTAAAGGTATGAAATTTCATCTCTTTATAATATTGTTCTACCAATTTCAATCCAAATTACACATTTTGCATTTGAAAAAAAAAATAATTCTGACCTTAGCTTTTCCGGCGATACGACGGTCACCGGGATACCACCGGCGTGCGACGTCAGCCACCGCCGGCCGACACCTTCTCCTTCTTCCTTCTCCCATTCTCCTTCTCTCTCCTCCTTCGCTTTCTTCTTTCTTTTCGTGGGTTCCTGGAAACTCACCCACTTCTCTTTTTTTTTATATATAATAATAATAATAATAATAATAATAATTATTATTATTATTATTTTAACCCTTACAATTTTAAATCTTATAATAAAATGAGTTAACTATGTTATTTAAAACCTTGCTCTTTTATACTACTCTTACAATTTTAAGTTACATGTTTAAATTTATTCTTTTTTAAAATAAAGTATATAAAATAAAAAGGAGTCTTTTATATTATTTTTGAATGGGTTGATCGGGGTATTAAATTGAGATATATTATTTTCTCGTGTAGACAGCGGATTCGTAGACAGTGATTATTAAGAGCGTACGTTGTCTAGGATCGCGTGACAAGGTAATTCTCAATGTCCATCTAATTAGGACTATCCCGTTAGTATTATGTGCTAAGTGATAATTAATGTGTTTAAATAGAATGCATGATTTTATATGACATTATTTTATATGATGTTATGTTTTATATATTCTCAAATTATAATTACTATTATTTTTTTTATCAAACTTGAACTTATAATCATTATTTCGATAGAATTTATATTATTATTTTAATATCGAAATTTGATACAATTTATTTGGAAGAGAAATATTTATGATATTAATTCCTATTGCCACCAATTGATGTTAGAATGGTGATTTGAAAAATGAGATTTCAGTTGGATATTCCTGAGATATATATTTATTGGGAAAATTTATGATCATAAAATAAATTGTATAATGAATGTTTGTGTGCTCGCGACTAATTATTAAAATATATTAAATCACGTAAAGTGTAACATGAGGGAAACGAAGCTCTTATATTTGTTGTGATCCAAGTATAAGGGTGATGAACAGGTTGCCCTGTTTGGTTAGTATAGCTGCCGACATGTATAATTATTTCTGATACTTGATACGATGTTTGGTCTTCCTTCTATTTGTTGTGATCCAAGTAGAAGGGGTGTGCACACTAGGGTTCCCTGAGACTACTCTGCTGGCCTTGAATTCTTTGGGGTGATGACCACTTGTTGAAGTAGGTATAGGGGTAAGGCATACTGGCGTTCTCGTTCCCTCAAATTTAAAATTGATTATGTGTTTGTCATTATTAATTATCAAATTAATAAATTGTTTTATGTGATATTATATATATTATTTTCTCAAATTGTTTTCTATTAAACTCAGCTATATGTTATTTTCTAAAATTATTTCCAATTTGATTATATTGTATTTTCTTAAATCATTTTCAAACTTAATCGTCTTACGGGATGGAGTTGGAATTACTCAATTTTTCTGATTTTGGGAGTTTTTCCCTTGTTTTTCTTGCATTCTTATGTTACAGGTTATTGATTGCATGGGAATCGCGGAGTGAAGATCACTTAGAAATATAGCTTTTACTAGAGTCATATTTCAATTTAAATTTTACCTTAGGTTGTTTAAATTTTATATGGACACAAATTACGTTTCATTCTTTTCTTATGTTGTAAGACCCTTTATTGGATTTAAAATTATTAAGTTATTTCTTAGTCGTTAAGCCTTACATTTATTTTATTAGAAATAGATGTGGCGGTAACACTCCCATGAATAGGTTTTGGCTCATGTTTTTCATTAAAGGTGTTTTCAAAAGTCCGATCTATTCTGAGGGTGTTACAATTAGGTGGTAATGGAATTTTGTAAACAAAAAATTTTTTTTTGTGATCAAAGTTTCATTACCATGGGTATAAAACTTGTGATAAAATTTTATACTATAAATCATTCCCATTACCACCATTTAATACCACTAACCAAAAAGGCTGCGAAAGTAATGTTAGACTGGACTCGAGTTAATCAAAGTTATAGTTAATGAAAATTAAAGAAATTAAACTAAAACATGTAAATTGAATTGAAAAAATAAGTAGCAAGTCCATGAGAATTAGAACAAAAACATTAGAGGATTTTAGTACTCACAAGTCCCATGTACTTATTTTCTTTCTTTTTTTTTTAATGTTTGTTAGTTTGTTATAATACTACTTCATAAATTTTTTAATGTATGTCATGTTGTTATCTAGAAACGAACGTTGTATTATTATTAGAGTAAAAACATTTTCTGGAGCTTTAATTATCAGTTTAAACTTTTGGTTGATTTAGTTTTTTGACATGGTATCATAAGCTAGGATGACAAGAGGTCACGAGTTCAAATCTCGACCACCACTCATTCAAAGTGAAATATTTAACGCCAGGTATGAGGTGTAATTGTGCTGCATCCACACTTCTAGCCCCAAAGGGCTCTCGAGTGAGGAGGCATGTTAAAGTATTTGACATATCATGTGGCTTCAACCATCAACTTAAGTTTTTGGTTGAGTTGGTTCCTTTGACATTTGTTTCCATTAAAAATATTTTACCAATTGGTCTTAGATAATAATAATAATAATAATAATAATAATAATAATAATAATAATAATAATAATAATAATTCTGTGTTGATGAATGTTACAAACTTTTGGTGTCAGCTGTTTATTATGCCTAAAAAAGTCATCAAACAAGTTAATTCAGTTTGCAGATCTTTCTTATGACATGGTCATTTGGAGAGCTAGGCCCCTAGTGATATTAACTGGGATAGAGTTTGTAAACCGAAACATGAGGGTGGGGGTTAGGTATCCGAAATTTGGAAACTTGAATCTTGGCAGCAATTGGGAAACTGGCATGGCATATTTTCTCTATGCATGATTCGTTGTGGGTTAAGTGGGTTCATGGTGTTTATATGAAAGGAGGTAATTGGGAAGTCTTTAATGCCTCTACTACATCTAGCTGGTCCATAAAGAAGATAGTGGTCTTACTTCTGACCCAATATGTCCAATGTTTGGAAAGGAAATTGAGACAATATATCATCTCTTCTTTAGATGTGACTTAGGTATCCAATGCCTAAAGGATATTATGAGTTGGCTAGGGTTTAATTCTTATGATGACACTATTGAAAAAATTTCTTGCAAGAAATGGAAATGCATAGTTGCCAAGAGTAAGATTACCATTGCATCTATATGTAGCCTACATCATCGGGACTGCTCATTAGTATGAAATCTTTGTGTCCCCACTGTGAATACTGTGATTAAGAGAGTCAAGCAGGACATCAAATGAAGATTTTGGGGCTATCCCAGTTAAAGGACTTCATTCTGATGATCCATGGCTTAAGATTTTGTTTGATAATAAAGATGTATGGTAATTATATCTCTTAGTTACATGTATAGCTTTTGCTCTGAGATATTGTATGATTTTGCTTTCCTCTCTTCTCTTATGCACTTGAAGGGTGGATGTTGCAACCCTTCTTAGAAGGTGGGCTTTACTTACATACTGATGAGAAATAAGAGGTTTGGTTCTCTTTCCTTGGTACATTTTGTACTTTTGGATTTTGTTTATATGAAAACTTCAATTTTCAAAAAAAATAAAATAACAACAACAACAACAACAATAATAATAATAATAATAATAACCAGGATATGTAAAGACTTGAATATTGATAAGATTGACATGGTTAACAAAGGTGTTTTCTTAGTGAGGTTCAATTGCAAGAAGCTTAAGAACAAGCTTGAGTATGAATGGAATATTGTTCGATAAAAACCATTCATTATCAAACCATGGAATGCTAATATGTCCTATGAAAAAAAAAACAGTCTTACAACAATGCCCATATGTCAAATTAGTTAAGCTCAATGTGAGATTTTAGGGTGAAAAAATACTTCGAATAATTGTGGGATACCTTGGTAACGTGATTAAGATCAATACAGCTGCGCTAAACATAGATTGAATGTGGTATTCTAGAGTGTTGGTAGAAATGGACATCAATAAGGGCTTCCAAGAGGAATTTTTCTACACGAATGAATATGAGGAACTTGTATCTCAGCATGTCGAGTATGAGTGGGTTCCCCCGTGGTGCTCTAAATGCAATCAATTTGGGCACACAAATGCAAAATGTAGGACTGGAATGCCAAAAGCCACACATTAAAAGAACCTTAATGTGGATGAGGATAAGGATGGCCATAGACCAGTCAAAACTAAATAGGTGAAGCAAAATACAACTTTGCCTAAGCCAAATAATGACAACTAGCAACACAAGAGTGACACATTTGTTGGTGAGCAGGAAATGGGAACATGTGAGGAACCTCCTAATAGTAGTGACACTTGACAGGATAATAGGAAAAAATGAGTATAATAACAGGGCAAACCAGAGCGTACTCAAGACCCATCAATATTAGTAATTTTTTTAAACTTTTGCAAGATATGGAAGAAAATGCAGTCGTACAACAAATGGTAAAGTATAATGCTAGGGAGCATACAACAACAATGGTGAATGAAGAAGAGGGGGAGAGGATGGAGGGGACCAACCCCAATGACCCTCCAAATGAATAACATCCTAGCTTAGAATATAAGAGGACTAAATAAGGCAAAGAAACAAGATGAAGTGGCAAGGTTCATTTCCAGCCATAACATAAGCCTTTTGGTCTTCTAGAAACCAAGGTAAAGAGGAACAATCTAGGTCGTCTTTACCAAAACATTTGTCTTGGATTGTGTTTTACCCATAACCTTGACTGGCATAAAGGGGGTAGAATAATTGTAGGTTGGAAAAGTAAGGATATGAAGGTCGACATCAAGAGATATCATAGCCATACATTCATCTCGAGGTCTTTCCTTCTGTTGGTGGAAACTTCATGTGTACTTTTGTTTATGGTGCAACAAATAAACAAATAATATTGGAACTACTCAACCATCTTGAAGATATGAGCCAGAGGATTGACATGCCTTGGATTGTCCTTGGAGATTTCAATTGCATTGGAAACCTAAATGAAAGAATTGGTGGCCCCCAAGGCTTAATGAAACCATACTGTTGAGATATTGTATGGAATCTTGTGGACTCTATGACCTTAAAAGCAACGATAGATTCTTCACATGAAACAATAAGCATGCAGGGTCATCTTGGGTTAGGAGCAAGATTGATAGATATATAGGGAATCAACACTAGGAGGATACTTTTCTGAATATGGAGGTTGCTTATCACCCGGAAGGGGAGTCTGATCACACCCCAATGCTCGTTTGTTTCTTAAATCCTATTAATGCACAAAAACCTTTCAAAATCTATAATCACTGGGGGAAGAAGTAGACTTTCTGGAAACAGTTAATGCTGTGTGGAAAGTAAAGGTGAACGAATTACCGAACTACCAGATTCTAACAAAAATGTAGATGCTGGAAAAAGTTTTGAAGAATAAGTACATGAGTACTCACATTGAGGATAATGTCAGACAAGTAGAGTCTCATTTCAACGATATCCAAAATTACCTGCACTGTGATCCTATAAATCCTCAGTTAGCAGATCAAGAACATATGGTTTCAGGAAAACTAAGAAAAATTAAAAACGAATTTGCTTTGTACAACAACCAAAAAGCCAAGTTGAATTGGCTTAAGTTTGGCGATGATAATACCAAACGCTTTTATAACAACATCAAACAGAGAAGAAATGTCGATACCATCCGGACTCTCCATATAGAAGGCATCAGAACTACTGATCAATGCAAAATTCAGCATGCATACATTCAGTACTCCAAAGGCATCCTGGGTGGAAAGCTTGGCAATAGGCAGAGGGTCAAAATAGATGTTATAAATGAAGGTCCCTCCTTGAATGCTCACCATACTCAACTCCTTAACCTCCAGTTCACTTCACTTATTGCCTCGATGGCTACAACAACAGTTTCTATAAAGCGACGTGAGAGCTTGTTGGGAATGACATTGTGGAGGGAATTCAACACTTTTTTGATACAGGTGTACTCCTTAAAGCATGAAACGTAACTGCAATCACGCTGATTCCAAAAACTGTTCGCCCTAATAAACCCGGTGACTTTATACCTATTTCCTGTTGCCATGTTATATACAAATGTATCTCTAAATTATTATGTAATTTGCTAAAATTAGTTTTGAATGATATCATTTGTAGTTCGCAGGGAACATTTGTTGCAAGGTGATGCATGCTTCACAATATACTCTTGTTCCAAGATATTGTGAAGCACTATGAATGGAAGAATTTCCTAGCTATTTACCTCCTCAAAATTGATCTTCGTAAAGCCTGTGACCTGATGGAATGAGATTTTATTAAAGATATGATGATAGCTCTGAAATTTTCGGATAAATTTGTCAGCATAGTCTACACTTGCGTTTCGACCGCTCAGTTTTTTGCTCTGTTCCTAGCAGGTATGTGCATTATCCAAAATTAGGAGTTGTTTGCTCAGTTTCAGTTTCCCCTTAGAAACCCGCTAGTAAAATATGTTGGTGTTCTGTAGGGTGTCTAAATTTAATAGAAGTTAAGTATTGAGCAACTTCGTGCACTTTACTTTAAGGACTTTGTTGTTTTGATATTTTACCCCCATTTATTGTTCAAGTTATAATAGTTAAACCTTTCGTACATTACAAGATTGTCACAAAGTACGACCTTAGGTGGTCACGTAGAAGTGGAAAAGTTGTTTGAAGAATTACATTAGATAACAGAACATTTCATGTTGTTACGAGCTCATGTGATACACTTTTTATAAGCCACATGTGCTATATCCTTTACTTTTGTAAACATTGAGGAAAGTAGTCTTACTAAGAGAACATATTGAGACCTAGATACTAAGGTGTGTAGTACTGAGATTAGAGATATTAAATAATTAGAGTTCCATGGTCTAAACACACTATCCCTGCTTATGTTCGAGGTTAGTGAGTTACGGGGTCGTAACTAAGTTTTAAAGGGGGTAGAATGCGATAGAATTTTGCGTGTTTACACGCATTTTCTCCTGCGCTTTCACGCATTTTCGCATCTATGATAACAACCTATTACAAACTTACATGCTTTTGATTGATTGTTTGAACCAATTTGTGTGATATCTGCATGCTTTTGATTGATTGTTTGAATCAATTGGTGTGATATTTACATGCTTTTGATTAGTTGTTTAAGTCAATTTAGGTGATTATAAATACTCAAAACGAGATATGTATGAATATTCTGATAGATTGAGCATCCTTTTTTTAATAGTGTCAATAAAGTCATGATCCTTGAGTCAATTCTGGAGCTTAAAATAGTTAAAACACCTTCTTGAGTTATTAGAAATACAAATTTTCATGAATTGTACTCTTATTACTCTAGTTCGGGAACGAAACTCCTTTTAAGGGGGGTTATCTGTAACACCCCGAGATTTTCTGACGTTATTAATTAATATTTTAATAACTTTTGGGGATCTTATAATTATGTTAAATTAATTTTGAAGTAGTTTTAATAAAATCCTTTCATATAAGAATTTATATTTTAACATATATTTATATTTAAATAAAATTAAGATTTCTAAATAAAGAGGTTCGAATCAAAATAATTATTTTATTAAAATGTGTGAGCACACGAAGGTGAGTTTCTTAGTTAGGCCTCGCAAGAAGATGAAACTAGGTAAACAAATAAATAAATAAGTGTATAAATAAAATAAATAGGATGAGTTAGGGTTTTAAGTGGGTATTACTCCCTCCCTCACTCAATTTACACGCCTCACTTCCCTCTCTTCTCTTCTCTCTCATATCCCTTTCCCTCACGGTTCAGCAGCAGCCCTAGCACCACCAGGCCACGCCTCCGTCGTAGCCACTAGCAGCCACGGTAGTGCCTCCCTACCAGCAGCCACCAACAAACTATGTTCGCCTCCTCACAGCAGCAGCAGTGGCTGCGTTCTCCCCCCCCCCACCAACAGCAGCTGAGCTGCACCTTAAACAACCACCAGCAGCAGCTGTGACGGCCAATTGTGAAGCCTCCACCATCACACACACTCATGACCACCACACCAACAACTTGCCCCTTCATATCATCTCTTATTCCCCCTTGTAAGCATCTCTTCTTTCCCTACTTTGATTTCCTTGTTTTTAATTAAAATTTATCAAGATTATGGATTGTGTGTTGATTGCGTATCAATTTTTATTTAATCTTATTGTGGGTAATATTAAAGATGTTATCTTTGAACAATGAATTGATTAGGGTTTAATTTAGGGATGAAATTTTAATGGTGTGTACTCTTATGTTATATGTTGGTGGTGCGATGATTAATTGGATAATTTCATAATTTGTTTTAAGTCTTAGTTATGTTAGTTATGATTATGATATATTTAGTTAGTAATTATTTTTATTATAGTTGATTATAGAAATGGTTTTGGTTGTTAATTGGGAGTAGTAGTTGCTAATTGTTGTGACTTGATTGTTGTGAATTACAAGTACTCTTATTAGGTTGTTATTGAGTCATAATGCATAATGTTAGTCAGCCAAGAGCATAATGTCAACTTATCGTCGATGGTTGCTAAAGTTACTTGTTGTGTTTTGATTATAATTCTTTCTAGCTTTTGAGAATGTGACAAATGATATCACGATTCAATAACTCTAAAATTGCCTTATTGTTGTATAAGTGTTATATTAAAATTGTAAGGCTTAGTTGTGATTAGTTATTTATGGGTAACACGAACCGATATACTCAAAATTTGTTGATAAAAAGGAACAATTCACATATGCTTTTACTTTGAAATTGGTGAAAAGACTTATGTTGTGTTGAGTTAATGATTTAGACTTGTATTGAATGAGTTGTGTACGTGCTAGAGTAATCGAAAAACTCATGTTGAATAGGTGATAGTGGTTACTTTGGTATTTAGTTGGTATGACAAAGTAGTTAACGAGATTTATTAGTTTTATTCCTAACTTGTATAGGTTTCCAGTTCATAAGAGGAAAATAAAAGCTTAGTTGGGTGAATTTTGTAACTTTTGGTCGTGCAATGACGCTTACATGTACGTACACGCAGTAAAAAACCCTTATATACAATTTTCTTTAAGACATTATTTATTGTGATAATATGCATTGTATTGAAACTATGAGGTACTAGTGAATACACTTTATACGAAAAGCTATCGACTATGAAATCCTTGCGCTTAAAATAGTTATAAAGAATGAGTGTTAGTAGGAGGCGGGGACCACCCCTTTATTTATTTAAGAATTGGATTATGCCTTACTTGGAGTTAGAATGACTCCTTTATAGGTGAAGTTCAGTGGCTCAGTGGGTTTTGGCGTGCTGGTGTGAGGTACTAGTGAATAAAGTATTACATTATGATTAGCTAGCGTGACTCAACTGGATTATGTCCGGTTGATTTAATAGTCCCCTAGGTGAGATCCGACGGGATCACCGTAAGGGGGGTATAAGCATGCTTTTGTCATTGGGCACCGGATGGCCGATACCGCCCCTTGACCAAGGTGTTACCATGCGGGCCTTGCAAACCCTAATATGTTGGCCTCTTCACTGGTTTAGTACCCTAGTGTGTTAGTTTTTCCCGAAGGTAGGACCCGAGAGGGTCAGCTGGAGGGAACATGAGCTCCTACTTTGCCATGGGCACCGGATGGCCGATAACGCCCTTGGCCGTATCACTATGCCAGGAAGTAGAGAAAAGATCCACTGATAAGTTACTCAGTGATAGAAAGTTTATTAATTGATCGAAAGTTATTTGACGATAGAAGGTTCATTCTTTGATAGAAAGCTTACACATACTCATTGATAGAATAGTTTATGCTAGTGAGAAGTGTGCCTAAGTTAAGTTACCTCAAGGGTATTACAGACTATGATCACACTTACCTTAAGATAGACAAGCTCTATAAGGTCATGTGTTAGGTATTCTTCTAACGCCTTGGTTGAGTTGATACTATGCGTGTTTTGCAAGAGTTTATGTTTTGAAAAGAGGAGCGTGAAGACCTCCATTCTACCCAAGAACACATGGTTCGGGTTGGAAAGGACGTAATGAGATCAAGAAGCATAAGTGGACGATAAACGGTTACTATCTGTGCTTGTGTCTTATGAAATCATCTTATGTTGTTGTATAACATAATGTTATCTAGTAGTTGGCCTTATTATATTTGATGCTAGTTACTGACTTGTACATGTTTGTGTTTATGTTTGATTGATGATGACCTTATATGATTGTCTTGCTATGACACATCGGTCTTTGGTCTAATGTTGAGCAGTAGGAGGATCATAAACAAGCGTAGCAGGTATTAGAGCTTCTTTTGCATTGCATTGCATTGCATTGGGGGAGAGTGATGAGGGCGAAGCATAATCTGTGTCATACCGTTATCTTTCGATTTTATAGCTCTTGTTATCTTTTGTAAACTTTGGTTGTATATGTTTTGTTATGAGGCCTTGTGTCCTCCCTTGTATATTTGTATTTCCACTGCGTAGTTTATAACTCTGTATGGTTTGAGGAGTTAAGTCATTTTAAAACGCAAGCGTCGACACTGGAACCACGATCCATGCTTGGCATGTTGATTTGAGAAGCCGGTTACGAATCATTCCGCCGTGGTGTGAGACTTTAAAGGCAATGATGTCTTAGATTAGTTTAATGTTTTATTGTGCTAATTGCTCTACCACATGTTCCATTTTTAGAAGAGATGCTGCCGAAATTTCCACTCACCTTTTTAAAGTTAATATTTAACATTAATCTAAATTCTTTTCCTTTTCTTTAATGTAACACTTGAATATCCTCCCGTCCTTTACGGTTTTAGTTTCGTTAAGGGGTCGGAAATTCAGGGGTGTTACATGCTAGCACCGGCACCCCTGGGAATGTATGTTGGGCACGTCTCTGTTCCCCAAAACACTCTGAAGGCCTTGGAATAAGAAATCTTGAAAGCTGGAACCTAGCCGCAATGGAGAAAATTGTTTGGCATATTAGCATAAAGCATGACTCACTGTGGGTCACATGGACTCATGAGGTCTATATGAAAGGCGGACAATGGAAAATCTTCAACCCACCTATAACTTCTAGCTGTGCATTCAAGAAAATCTGTCACGTAAATGAAAAACAATGGGTTTGGATGGAACACAGCAATTACTGTAGAAATGAGGTTTATCGAAATTTGCATAACTCACAAGAAAAGGTGAAATGGGCAAAGCTGGTTTGGTCCAAAACCACATTCCTCAATAAGCTAAAGACCAAAGATTGACTCCATAAAATAGGTGTAACTCCGGATGACTTGTGTCCCCTATGTGGTGTTGAAAGTGAATCAATCAATCATCTTTTTTTTTGCCTGCATGTTCAGTCTAAATTGTCTCGATGCCACTGTAGACTGTTTTAGAGATGAGAACAGCAACAAGAGAGGGGGGGGGGGGGGGGGGGGGGGGGGGGGGGGGGGGGGGCGTGAATTATTGTTTTTAATAAGTTTAAGTGTTTTGCCCTGTTTTTGCGGAATTAGATAAAAGAAATAAAACTTAAACTTAGAGCGAAATAATGAAAGAGACAACACGATTTTTACATGGAAACCTTCTAGGCCTAAATAGATGGAAAAACCACGAACCCTCGGGATTTCAAAACTCCACTATGTTTAAAGCAACTCGCTACAACTACTTTAAACATCTTGCTTCACTCGAAGCGTTCTCCACTAGGCCAACTTGTCTCTTCAATTGCTTCACTCAAAGCAACTCTCTTAGCTTTACTCCAAGCTAATCTCTTCTCTAGCTTCATTAGAAGCTTTTCTCTTAGCTTTACTCAAAGTTATTCTCTAGTCTAGCTTCACTAGAAGCTTTCTAATTCCCCCTAGACTCACCCAAGTCTAGTTACAATAATTCACTCAAAAACCCTTTTACAAGGATAAAAATTCTCTAATGATAAAATCAAAGAGTTGCACAAGAAAATATTACAAGCTAATTGGCAATTTTTGAACAAAATATTTCTTGTTGATTTTCCAAAAATAATGTATGAATTATCAAGGCTCATACGAATTACACAATTTGAGGAGCAACCGAATCCTCTATTTATAGAGTTAAAATCCCTAATAAAAAAGAGGTAACTACCCACTATTCTCTTATCCCAAATAATAAGGAGAATAATATGGATCTCAATTAGTAAGGTCAAACCTACGGTTATTGCTAAAATAGGTGTACATTTGATTAAATCAAAGTCACGGTTTCCTTAATATTAGCTATCGTTCCCTTTTACTAATGGGCAAATTAGTTATAGTTCCCCTATACTAATAATAGCTTACGGTTCCCTTTAACTAAAATTAGCTATAGTTCCCTTTTCCACTAATAGGCATGGTTACTTTTCACTAATAATAGCCAAGGATCTCTAAAATCAGCTATTGTTCCCTTCACTATATTTAGCTAATTTAGTTATTCACTAAATATAGATCCGAAATAAAAGCCTATTAAAAAGGATTTAGAAAATCATACGTTAAGTGGTTAGAAAATATTTTGCCACTTAACATAATAATTAAATAATGCAACTAATAATTTTAACTAATACATCAACTAAAAATCAGAAAATATAATAATAATTAGAATTCCAGCAGACATATTATCTCCTAACTTCAGTTTGGGAATAGTGCACAGTCTCCAATTTCCAGCAGCGTTAGATCATCAAACTTGGAAACAATAGACCTCCTGCCTACATTTGACATCCTAAGCGATATGCCTTTTTTAACTTCTTTGGATTCCTTTGACGAGTACACGTTCATAGACAAAGTCATAGGTACTATCAACGATTTTAGTCACGACCGGATATTGACCTGCAAACAATCTCTTAAAAATACATTCATTTATATGAAGTGTAGTCATCATCAAAACCTAAGAGGTCTAATAGCTACAATGGCATGGCTTGGATCAAAAGTGAGAATATCTTCTCTTAGCAACCTAGCTTCAAAAAAATCGAGAATTCTAGTGGCAAGAAGGAAAATAATCTGCACTGTACTAAGCTGCTTAGTATACCAAATATGAGAATCCCGTAATGAAGCCATATGGCAAGCTAAAGTGAAGACCATCGAGCTTGTGCTAAAGAACATCAAGCTACAATTAAAGACACGATCCTCCTTTATCTGTGCTAAGGAACTTGATAGAGATGCTAGTTGGATGTATAGGACCATCACCCATGTATAGTTTTGATTTTTTGGGTGACTAATATGGACTCTCTTATTTTCTTTTTGAGGCTCCCCCCTGTCTTCTATGCACATGAAGAGTGCGGTTTGGAAACCATTCCTAGAAAGTGTATGTTTCTGGCAATCTAATGCAACAATTAAAAGTCAGTGATGGCAGCCTGGACTTCTTTCTTGTAAATATTTTGTGTATGATTTATGGAAAAATATCTTTCTTCTTCCAAAAACAATAATAATTGTCCATTGTCATTAAAACAATAAGTTATTTTAAATATTTACGTCAAAAGGAGGTTGGAACTTTGAAGGGCATTAATATTTGACTAGTATAGTTCCGTATAGTTTGGATTAATTTGAGCAAAACAAGAAAATAGATAAAATAAAAAGAATATTTAAAAGGGTGGATAATAAGTATAAAAGAAAAAATGTGAATCTTAATCTAGAATATACTTGTACCAAATGGCATAAAACGAACCAAAATAACCAAAAAATTTAGGGAAATTATCAATGATATTCTTAAGTTTTTGCACTTTATCAATGGTACCCCTAAATTTTTTCGATTATAAATGGTACCCTCGTGTTATTGAGCGCTTACAACCGTAACATTTTCTAACTTTTTCATTTCAAAACGTCAAAAACCGTTACTTTTCTTTTTTTTTTTTCTTTATTTTTCAGTTTAATATATAAAGGAAAAAAGAAAAAGTTAACGATTTTGGATGATTTTAGACGGAAAAAATTAGAAAAGGTTACGGTTGTACGACGCTCAAAAACATGAGGATACCATTGATAATTGAAAAAACTTATGAGTATTATTAATAAAGTGCAAAAACTTAAAGGTGTCATTGATAATATTCCAAAAATTTAACATAACTCGGAGAGAGTAAAAGATAAGGGGAGAAGTGAGGATTTGATATTGTAACTATAAGATATTGAAAACTATGAAAAAGAAGTTTAGGCACTTGGATAAGTTACCGACACTTTAAACTAAATATCCAAATCCGTTACCAACCACGACCCATGGGTATCATGCATTCAGATCCATACTTAAAAAAAAAAACAAAAAAAAACAAAAAAAAAAAAAAAAAGAGAAACACAAAAGATTTTCAATGACATGATTGCATCTTCTTATTTAACTTTCAATCATCGTGTTTTTTTAAATTCTTTTCATCATTATATTTGGAGATATTTAGGTTGAGATCTATCTTGGTTAGAGTAGTTTGAATCATTTAATTAAATATTTTATTAATATTAAATTGAATAGCATATAATTAAAAACAATTAAATTAATTTAATGCATTTTATAATAATATCTCAAATTTGCCAATTATATTATGTTGACAGCAACACATTAAAAACTAAATATAATAATCATACAATTAATTAGACTGACATTATAATTCTATATAACTAGTTGAAATCGTGTGTCAATGACGGATTATTTTATTAATAGCTTATATTCTGCAATAGAATTATTACTCATGCATGCTTAAGATATTTAATACTAATTCTTTTGTATCTAAGTATTATTTTGATCTATTTATATATAATTATTTTGCTTTTAAGAACTTTACTATATATGAACTTTTTAATTATTATTATCAATATTATTAGCGTTATAATTTGGTGAAAAAACAAATTGTTGTAGTTGCAACACGTGTTATAATAGGGTTTCGCTTTAGTACGTTACTAGATAGATAGATTCTTATGTCAAGCACGGTTTATGAATTATTTTGAATATAAAATTAGTAATTTTATATGTGTAATTTAGTTATAATATGACTCTTAACTGCTTAAATATATTGAAACTATAAATTGATTTGTTTTAAAAACTATAAAAGTAATACTATTAAATTGAGATTCATATTATTAATATATTACTATATAAAATATAATCATAAAATTATACACTAAATAATACTCCCTCCTATTCATCCAATGTGTTCCATTTGACTTTTCACCATTTTTTAGGTGGTCAAATGGGACTACATGTGAAAGAAAAAAGTATAGTGTTTTAAATTTTTATAGGGGTAAAGTGGGGATAGTAGGTGTAAAGGTGTGAAAAAGCGAAGTTTAGTAGAGGTAAATTAGTAAAGGTAACATACCAAAATAGAAATGAGACATTTACGATGACTTGACCAAATAAGGAAATGAGACACTTAGGAAGAATAGGAGAGAGTATACTTTATAAGCAATTACATAAAATAATAGAAAATTTCTACACATAAAAAATAATATAAAATAATTTAAATGTTCAATGTCTTTGTAAAACCATAAAATATATATTTTAAGCCTAAAGAACATATTTTTTTTACTATAATAATTAACATATAACTTAACATAAGTATTTATGTATTATAAACTTGTCAAACATAGTTGATAAAATTATCATTTGAAATTTATTTCACCGATATCTTATCCTAATTATTAATTATTATTTGCTTAAAATTAATGTGTAATCTATTTAATTTGTGCAGTTTTTACTATAGCCATGTAAGTAACATACAGGATTATCTATGAAAAACTTTAAAAATTATTTTTTTTCTTAATTTATTACAAATTCATTTTAATGAAAATTAATAATTTATATAAACAATTAATATGTTATTCGATAATTATCTTTTGTAATTAAAAGATATTACATATTTGAGTTGATTGTATATGCCAAAAATTAGTAGTAAGGTAAAGTTTTAAATCTTTGGTAATTAATCAATTAAACAAATCTAATCACAAAGATATTTCATGATATGCTAAAAAATATTTTCCTAATAATAAAACGAAAAGAGCAAGAAAATTTTTATTCAAAGTCGACATGTGTCCAAATTGTCTCTTTATTAGTATATTGTATCATTTTTAACATACATACTAAATTAATGATATTTAGGCATGGCCACGGGGCGGGTTACCCGGAACCGAACCGGTCCCGAACCGCTTGGAACCGGATCCGAAACCGGAACCGTTTGCGACAGGTTCCGAACCGCCCCGAACCGCGAAACCGTGAAACCGCCGGAAAAAACCGTCGTGAACCGGGTAAAAAAACCCGCGGTTTGGAACCGGAACCGGTCCGGGAGAACCGGTCCAACGGTTCCATGGAACCGGTTCTGGAACCGGAACCGGAACCGGTCCGGTTGAACCGGCTCAACGGTTCCATGGAACCGGTTCTGGAACCGGAACCGGAACCGGTCCGGTTGAACCGGCCCACCGGTTCCATGGAACCGGTTCGCCAAAACTAGCCGTTTGTTACCGTTTTATAGCCGTTGCACTTTACTCTATATATACTCATCACTTTCAATCATTTTCATTCACAACTCATCTCTTCTCCTACTCTCTCTACTTACTCTCTCTACTTAATTCTTTAATTACGCAATTATTATCAATCATGTCTTCATTTTTGAAAAAAGCCACAAAAAAAGTTACTAAAGTGGCAAAATCATTAGGAGGTTCCAGTTCCTCCAAAAGAAAGGCCACTTCTACTCCGTCGGTATCAACAACACCCTCCATTAGTAATTATAATTATGAACATAATTATCCGGAAGGGTACGACCCGGAGTTACATAATTATGCAGAAGAAGTGGAAAGAGATATACAAATTGATGAAGAAGAAGAACAAGAAGAGGAACCAACGACCCCAATTGGGATACATATATCTCGACAGTCATCAACAAGATCACATGAAGAACAAGGAGAACAACAACAACAAAGACAAGCTCGTGGTAAACGAGTCAATTTCCAAACTATCGGTTAGTTTTATAATATTATTCTTCAAATTAATTAAACTTTAAATTATTTATTTATTTAATTATAGTTTTATAATTTTAAATTATTTATTTAGATGAAGATGAACCAGTAAGACAACCTTTTCCGGCAATGCCACCTCCTAGTGGTAGAGCTGTTTCACATGTGTGGTCGTATTTCACAAAAGAACCAACCGAGAATCCAGATATTTTCTTATGCACTTGTCAAATTTGTGAAAGTCAAGGAGTAAAGCCCTTAGTTTCATACAGTTTCACCAGAGGTAAATACTTTTTAAGTTTTTTATACATACATAATACATTCATACATTATATATTCATATTTTATAAACATTTATTTATTGTGTTTTGTGAATACGTGTTAGGTGGTGGAACGGGATCTTTTAACAAACATTTGGCAAAGAAGCATGGAATCACAAAACAAACTCATGCAGCAAGCGGCAGCGGGACCACAAGTGGAAGCCGACAGACACAATGGGACATTCCCAACACATGTATGCCTTTTAGATACAATCGTAATAACATGATTGATGAATTTTCTAGGTATGTAACTTGTGATGAATTGCCTTTTAACCACGGTGAAAGTAGGGCATACGAGCGTCTCAATAGAAAAACTTTGCAACCACAATATAGAGCAATCCCTAGGAGCACTCTTAAAAGACGCACAATTAAATTATACGAATCAATGCGCTATGAATTAGTTGAAATGTTTAAATCGTTTAATGGTAGGGTTAGCATAACAACTGACATTTGGTCTGCTCCCCCACATTTAGAACCTTATATGTGTGTAACAGCACACTGGATAGATCGAAATTGGATTATGCAAAAAAGAATAATTGCTTTTGAGACAATGCCAGAAAGACATACCGGTGAAAACATAAAATATAGATTAGTAGAGATATGTAGAGAATGGAACTTATTAGATAAAATATTTTGTTGTTCAACTGATAATGCGACCGCGAACATTAAATGTATAGAACTTTTGTTTAACGAACCTGCCTTTAGTTTAATCCTTGGGGGTAGCTTATTACACATACGTTGTTGTGCGCATATAATTAACTTATCTTGCCAAGCAGGCATAAAACAATTAAGTGATTTATTAGAACCAATTAGGGATATAGTAAAATGGCTTAGGATCGGAAAGATAAAAAGACGATATAAACAATTATGTGACCAATACCAACTTAAAAAAGTGTATTGGTCATTAGATACTCCTACACGTTGGGGCTCAACCAACGATTTATTAAGAAAGGCGATTGCTTATCGCCCAGTAATAACACAACTATATAGTGAGTGTACAGATAGTTTCATAGCTGATGACACTTGGGAATTAGCAATAGGTGTACATAACATATTAGAAGCGTATGACCATGCGACTAAGATTTTTTCTTATGTTTATGAACCGAACGTTCACTTAGTAATAAGTGAATGTATTACTATTTTTTATCATCTACTTAAACATACACATGAATATACTAACCCACAATTAAGGCCGATTCTTGCAGATATGATGGAAAAATGGAAATCATATTTTACCGATTTTCCTTATATTTATGGAATCGCAACCATTTTGGACCCACGTTTTAAAACTGAGGTCCTAACTAAAGTAATAGGATTTTATTATCACTCGTTAGATCGCCCGTCTTCTGATGTACAATATTATGTAGGAACATGTAAAAAATATTTAGCTGAACTCTATGATTTTTACGCTAGTGTATATAACCCGAAACGCGATATGTCTAGGCGTGCTAGCGTTTCGGCTCGTCCCACTTTCTATAATTCAGTAATAGCTAACATAATGACTCAAGATGATAGTTTTGTAGGATCTTCTTCTTCCTCGACCACATATTTAGAACTAGATAGTTATCTTAAACACCACTTTGAAATAGACCCAAGTGTCTATAATATTTTGGAGTGGTGGAAAGAAAAATCTTTTAAATTTCCCATTTTATCGAGAATTGCAAAGGATATCCTTGCAATTCCCGCGTCAACTATTGCGTCGGAGTCTGCTTTTAGTGCAGGTAGAAGAGTTTTGGACGAAAAGCGATCTCGTCTTGCTCCACATAGTATTCAAATATGTGTTTGCAAGAAAGATTGGGATCAAGCGGAGATTCGAACACAAGGACTAAGGAACGATGATGATCAAGACGACGATGATGATCCATGGATGATGATGGATACAACTTCATCATCGTCAGGAGGAGAGTCAGCGGAAGCATCTAATCAACCACATGATGATGACGAAGACGAATAGGATCAATCCGACAAGCGACAACGATGAATCAACACTCAACAACTATAAATAAAAGGTATGACAAAGAACTACGTGGGCTTTGATTCCTTCGGGATACGTAGGCAGCTTAGTATTCATTTGGGTACTAGGTTCAAGTCCATTTTCTCCCTCTTTTTTTATTAATCATCTTTATCGACATTATCATTGATTCGTTTCTTATTAATTTATTTTTTTCCATTCTTTTTAGTAAATATTTCAATAACGATGACAACTTGACATGCAATGAATTTCGCTAATAATCAAGTAATCATCAAAGGTACGTCAGCGATATTATAGTATTTTTTTATTATACAAAAATTTAAAGAAAAAATTAAAATGGAACCGATGGTCCGACCCGCCCGTCCCGTGAGTTGGAACCGCCGGAACCGCCTCATGAACCGCCAAGGAACCGTTTGGAACCGGAACCGTTCGCGACAGGTTCCAAATGGAACTGGAACCGGGTGGAACCGGAACCGGATGGAACCGGAACGGAACCGGACCAACCCGGACCGTGGCCATGCCTAATGATATTGATTAACATTTTAGTCACATTATTCTACAGATTTCATAATATTATTCAAAATTTTAAACTGATCTACAAATTTAGGAACAATATTATTCAATAGCTATTAAACAAATTTGGAAAATAATTTTGCTATATTAAAATATTATTTTCTTTTATTTAGAAAATAATGTAGAAATCATTTTGGGAAATAATAAAGCTCTCCGAATCTTATTCTGCACCTTAAACACATTCTAGTATTTTAGGAAATGATTTTCAATAAATAATCAGTGCGAAAATATTCTATAACAGTCTGGCATGTGTCAATCTCGTTTATTCATTAGTAGTCTTTATAGACTAGATAGTGTCCTTGCAATGCATGACTTTCTTAAATTTTCTGACATATTTGTATAAATAAAAATTTAAAATTTTAAGAAATAAATTTTACTTTATAGTTATATTTCATTTCACCCAGAACAATTGTATATATTACGTACATCTTATGATATTTAGCATTGTGCGCGCAAGTGATTGAGAAAATTTAGTTCACGACAAATAAATCACAACAAAAGACAAAAAAGTATATTATGTTTTAACCATTTAAAAATATCTAATGTGTTAAATACTACTCATTAAATAAATAAAATTAGATAGATTTTATAAATAATTGAAACAAAATAAAATAAAATATATGATTCTCTAATACATTAAATGATGTGACCTATAAAATAATAATTAGATTGTAGTAAATCAAAGATATAAAAGTAAGTCATAATAATAATAACATCATTCTTGAATTATAAAAGAAAACTTTTATTAATGAATTCAATTATAAAAGAAAACTTTTATTAATGAAGTGACGTATAACCAATTTCTTAAAATGATGATGTCAATAATTATTTATTTTAGTATAAATTATAGAAGATTATAGATATACATAAATTATACATTATAGACTATTATATTATATTATAATTTATTATTTGATAATATAAACAGCGAAGTTATAAGAATCAAAATTCGATCTATTATCGTTGAGGGTATAAAATCAAAAACGATGGAATTGGATTGTAGGATCGTGTGATCCCACAAATATGTATTAGTGTGCTTTGGATTACTAATAATCAAATGAATTTATTCTTTTTTCGATTAAAGGTGTAAATAAAACTTATTTTACTTTAGTTTTAGAATAGAATATTTTTAAAAATCATTATAAACTGCGAATCAGGAAAAACTAAAATTTTATAGTTGTGTGTATATATATATATATATATATATATATATATGTATATATATATATATATATATATATATATATATATATATATATATATATACATATATATATATATATATATATATATATATATATATATATATATATATATATATATATATATATATATATATACATATATATAGATATATATATATATATATATACATATATACATATATACATATATATATATATATATATATATATATATATATATATATATATATATATATATATATATATATATATATATATATATATATATATATATATATATATATATATATAATATATATATATATATATATATATATAT
>NC_080050.1:13343705-13352160 GCF_026212465.1 Amaranthus tricolor | reverse complement strand
ATATATATATATATGTATATATATATATATAATTATATATATATATATATATATATATATATATAATATATATATATATATATATATATATGTATATATATATATATATATATACATATATATATATATATATATATATATATATATATATATATACATATATATATATATGTATAATATATATATATATATATATATATATATATATATATATATATATATATATATATATATATATATATATTAATATAATATATATATATATATATATATATATTATATATATACGATATATATATATATATATATATATATATATATATATATATGTATATATATATATATATATATATATATATATATATATATATATACTATATATATATATATATATATATATATATATATATATATATATATATATATATATATATATACATATATATATAATATAATATATATATATATATATAATCTATATATATATATATATATATATATATATATATATATAATATTTATATATATATATATATATATATATATATATATATATATATATAAATATATATATATATATATATATATATATAAATATATATATATATATATATATATATATATATATATATATATATATATATCTATATATATATATATATATATATATATATATATATATATATATATATATATATATACATACATGTACACACACACACACACACATATATATATATATATATATGTATATATATATATATATATATATATATATATATATATTTATATATATACTTATACATATATATATATATATATATATATATTATATATATATATATATATATATATAATATATACTATATATATATATATATATATATATAATATATATACATATATATATATATATATATATATATATATGTATATATATATATATAAATATATATATATATATTTATATGTATATATATATATATATATATATATATATATATATATATATATATATATATAGTATATATATATATATATATATACATATATATATATATATATATATATATATATATATATATATATATATATACATATATATATATATGTATATATATATATATGTATATATATATATATATATATATATATATATATATATATATATATGTATATTATATATATATATATATATATATATACATATATATATATATATGTATATATATATATATATTTATATATATATATATATATATATATATATATATATATATATATATATATATATATATATATATATATACATATATACATATATATATATATATATATATATATAACTATATATCTATATCATATTATATATACATATATATATATACATATATATATATATATATATCTATATATATATATATATATATATCTATATATATATATATATATATATATAATATATATATATATATATATATAAATATTATATATATATATATATATATATATATATATATATATATATATATATATATATATATATATATATATATATATATATATATATATATATATATATATATACATATACATATAATACACATGCACATACATACACACACACGGTATGACATCTGAATGTCACTTGGGTTACCCTAATCCCAAAGGTTGATAACCCAATTTCCATCGAGGATTACAGGCCAATCAGTATGGTGGGTGCTCTCTACAAAATCATCTCCAAGATCCTCTCCTCCCGTCTCAAAGATGTGATTGCCACACTCATTGACGAATCCCAAAGCGCCTTTGTGATGAACAGACAGATACTTGATGGGGTTTGGATTGCAAATGAATCTCTTAGGTGGCTGAAAAAAAAAGAAGATCCCGGGCACTCTCATAAAGCTTGATTTCCAAAAGGCATATAACTCAGTTAGCTGGTCGTTCTTGGAACTCGTTATGGTGAAGCTAGGGTTCGGTATATATATATATATACGTTTATGTTTGAACCGGTTCAATAAAATTGAACCGGTTTAGTAAAATTTTGTAGTGGGTTCTTTGTGTTTCTCTCTCATCTTCATTTCTTTGTTTTTCTCAATTGAATTTGTCCTTCATTCAGTCGCTATCCATCCTCCATTCGATCGCTATTCATCCTCCATTCGTCCTCCATTCGGTTAAGTAAAATCATTCGAAGGATCGCCGTTCATCCTCCATTATGTTCAGTAAAATCATTCGAAGGTTCGTCCTCCATTCGGTTCATTTTGTTGATCATTATTTGCGATTTTCATTTATTCGATTTTCATTCTGCGATTTTCTCTCGTTGTATTTTACAATTTCATTCGATTTTCTCTCGTTTCTTTATCTTCAATTTTAGTTTTTCCACTTTGATTATTTTGTGTTTTTAGGGTTTATTCATCCGTTTTTAGTTTTTATTTGAGTATTATTCTGGTATTTGATTTTTAGGGCTTTTCATTTGGTTTAATTCTGTGATTTTTTTGTTTGGATCATAGTTTCCACACAGAAGATTATTTTAGGGTTTTTCATTGGGTTTATTCTTCGTTCCGCGATTTCTCTGAGTAGGGTTAAGTTTAAATAAAGGACTATGCTTATGGTTTCTTTAGATTGCTTTGTCTGATTATGCTCATATTTATTTGGCAAATGACTTCAAATTACTGTTGTAATAGTTGTATTAAAATTTTTTATGATGATGACTTCAACTTCAATTATTACATGTTTTTTAGTTGTTATGGCAAAAACAAGAGGTGGATCAACTTCGAGGTCAGGTCGTCAACGAGGTTGTAGAAATCAAGTTGATATTCCCTCCACCTCTACTAATGTGTTAAATTTGAAAAATAAAAATGTCAACACAAGAACGAGGAGAGGTGAAGAAAGTGACAAGGTCCAACAAAGGCCTATAAGGTAAATTTATCCACTAGTATCTTGAATTCCAACATTGTAATTTTAGTTTTTTTTTGCTTATATTTGTTAATTGTTGTGATGCTGAGGCTGTTATTTAGTAATTCTATATGATTAACTTTATAGAGAAGACAGTAACTATTCATAGTCATAGTATCCTTTACTGATAACATAGTATCTTTTTCTAAGAACATAGTAGCATATAACCTTTAGTCATAACATAGTATCTTGCTCTAAGAACATAGTAGCATTAGCATTTACTGCAAAGTTTTTTTAAACTTACAAAAGAGAAGACAGTTGCTGTACATAGTCATAGTAACCTTTAGTCATAACACAGTACCTTGTTCTAAGAACATAGTAACATTAACTTTTACAACAAAGATTTTTTTTTTAATACCTTAATTCTTGAATATATTTAAATTTTGGACTTGGTATAATTATATTTGTTTATGTGATGTTATGAACATTGTATAATTTTCTTGTTGTTGACAGGTTGAAATCTACATTTCAAACAAAAAGTAGACCTTTTTAGTTGATCAAATTGATGAAGGGGTTCATTGAGAAACGAAAAATTTCAGTGAGATAAATTGGTTTTGGGAGCCTTCTCAGTTTGAAGTTATGTAGAAATCCAACTACGATGCTTGGTTGGCTTGTAGATAGTTTTGATCCAGGTAGTTGTATGTTTTCCATAGACTCCTTGAAGTGCTTTCCAATTTTCAAACACGATGTATATGATGTGTTTTGTCTACAATTGAACCCAAACAAAAATGTAGAAGTAGTTTCAAGGTGTGCCAACAAATATAATCCTGATTTCCCTTTGAAACAACAGTTTAGATCTTTTTTTGGTTTTGAAGATATGAATGCGGCAATTTCTTTAGAATTGCTTGAATGTATGATCCCTAAGATGACTAATGGTGGGGATGAGTTCAAGCAACTTTTTGTTTTGCATGCTATTTCTTCTTTTTTAGCCCTTAGCCAAAATAAAACGATTGATCTTAAGATTACTACATTTAATTGGTGTAAGTATGTTCTGGATCAGTTTTGTAAATCTGTAGTTAGATATCGGAAAGGAAAGTTGCAATTCTTTTGTGGATGCATTGTTTTGCTAGAAATTATTTATTTCCATCGTTTGAAGTTTAAGAATATCTCTGTGCCATCCTCTTTACTTCTTATATCTCACTGGACCGATAAGAATGTATCCAAAAGAATTAAGGACGAAATATCTGCTAATCATTTTGGTAATGGTATAATTTTGAGCACATATCCTATGAATGAGTCGATGGTTTTTGAGAGTGGTCAAGCTGTGGGGGTAAAGGTGAACCACATTGATATTGGACATCTAAGTCTAAATGAAGAACCTTTCAGAGATCAACCACCGCAAAACGATGAGAAAATTGAGTTTTAGTTGCCTTTGAATGCAATGCGAAATTCTGATATACGCCGATTAGCTGGGGATGTAAGTATAATCTTACCTTTTTTTGTTGCCTTCGTATTTATATTTTTTATATAATATGTCATAGTTACTTCTTTTTTAACACAATTACTTTCTTTTTCTACATAGTTACTTTCTTTTGAACAACATTTTAACTTATGTTGACTTCTTATTTCTTTTTATAGGAAACATATGAGGTGCTTATGCTCATGAGGAGGGACACTCAAGTTGTGTCTAGGTTTTACATGGAGAAAATTAAACTGTTGTTAGAACAAAAACGTTCATTGTCTTCTCCTCCTGTCCCTCAACTTGATGTTCCTTCAAACTCATCTACACCTTTTTCACAAACCCAAAGTTTTTTTTATGAATCCTACCGCGCTGAATACAATTGATGAGATTGTTGACACGGTTAAATAGGTCACCTCTATTCCAAGGGTGGTGAATAAGGGTATTGTTGCCGATGAGGGTAATGTACAAGCGAATAAGGGTGATGATTATGTGGCTGATGTATTGGGGGATTTTTTTTGGATGAGGTATTTAAAGATAATATACTTGATGTTGAATTGGATAAAGTTGTTAATGATGTGGCAAATAATGTCATTGTTTTTGAAAGCCATGGTTTTGAGAATAAGTTGATACACGATAGGGAAAAGTGTTCTATTCCTTTTAGAGGTGTGATTAATAAATTTACGTATGTTTCACATCTAATGAAATCAAACAAAAAATACATGAGAACTCTTGGTTCGTTGCTTCAAGAATCGGTCGACTATTGTTTTGTTTTTGATAAATGTTTCGACAATAGGTGAGTCTTTTGTTTTTTTTGTTTTTCTAATTCATAATTTGTGTTTATTATTATATTTATTTTATTCATTTTATTTGACAGTTTATTGCTTTTGAATTATGATGACTATTTGAGAATTCAAAGGGAAGAGTTTTATATTCTAGGGGATCCCTCAAAGTGTACTCATATTAGTGTTGTGGATTGTTGGCGTCTTTTACTAAATCAAAATGAAAAGAACAAGGAATCTTCCAAAAAGTTCTTTTTTAGTGCTACTTCTAGTGTAAGTTTTTTGTCACTTTTATTCTAAATTAACTTTTATTCTATTTTGAACTATTTTTAGTTATTTTATTGTTTATTTTTACAGCTTACTTTGTTGGATTTTGAGAATAATGGTGTTCTCAACAAATAGATGTAGTTTATGATTCTTGGGTCGAATGGGTGGATTTCAATAAAGTTGATTTGTCTAAGTTTGATCTGGTAAGATATTTTTTTATGATTAACTTATATAGTCACTATTTTAGTTATTATAGTTACTAATAGTTAGTCGGTACTTATGCAGTCACTGTTTTTCGATATTATATTGATTCAATGATATATAATATACAGATTGTTGTTCCGATACTGAAGGGTAGTCACTACTTCTTACTTCTTTTCTATATGAAGTTAAGAATAGGTCAATGGAATGACAATGTGAGCCATGCCGCTATTTCGGAACAACAAATTAGAAAGTTAGGTGACACTATGGTATGTGTAACATTTTATTATCTTAAAAACCTTTGCCTATGTTGCTAAGAATATGAAATTTTTATTAATAAATATTTAAATGAATGTTTTGTAAAATGATTTGCTGTCAACAATTTTTGATGATAAGATGCAACCTACTAATGTTATTCCTCTATGGAAAATGGAACGAGTTTCCACTGATTAAAAAACGATTTCTAGGACTAACATTGAAAGCAATATATTCATGATGATGAGCATGCTGTTTTTTGAGGGAACAATTGATTTCCAGTGTCCGATATTGAATGCAGTTACGCTTAAATGACATTATAATTAAAACATTCTAATTAAATGTATTTTCTTCTTATGTAGGCTCCATTGAGACATGTTACAAGAGGTAAGATTGTTGGATCTTTGGTGTTATCTGATTTTAAAAAACAAAGATCTAAAGTTTTAGAAGAGGTGTCCAATTTTAAGGATAAAAGACCCTCCATTGCCAAACAAGTTTCTATCAGAAGAACAAAGATTCTCTAATGTGAAGTTTTCAGTTGTACAAAGATGAAGTTGTGAAATATTTAGTTCGTATGAAACATTTGGTAAAGTTTGTATCATTTGATTTTACTTGTAGAAAGATGAAGTTAAGTTTGAAGGAAGGTTGAAAAAACATTACTAGATAATCTAATTACTATAGTTACTTTTGTTATGTAAAGAAGAGTAATGGTGCTATTGTTAACAACTTTTATGGCTTAGAATCTTTTTCTAATAACATAGAAGCATTAACTTTTGCAACAAAATTTTCCAAAAATTTTTCACTTTCTTTTACATAATCAAATTATTAATGAGGATACATTAAAATATAAGCAAATTCTATTTTTTCATACCTTAAGCGGGGTATCTGTTGTTGATGGGCAATTTCGACTATCGTGATAATCAAATTTACCACAAGTTTTGCACTTTCTTTTGGGCTTCTTGCTTTGCTCAATAGTTTGTTCCTTTTCCCCAATTATTCTTTGCCTTTTTCCTTTGTTCTTTGATTGGATTGGGTTTTGTATTTCCATTGTTGAAGATGAACTTGTGCCTACTAATAATTCGATTTGTTGCTCTTTAGTAATGTCCACCCTCAGATCATCACTTTCCTCCAATTTTCAACTAATATCCTTTAGGTTTTGTAAAAGTGATTGTTAATCACTCTCACTCCTTTGAGCTAAACCTACATAATTGAAATTTTCACACCAAACATCCCCCAACAACTTCCCCATGTTGTCACACTTTTTGCTCTCTTCAATCAGATTCCCATGCAAATCAAAAATAGGCTTCTTTAATGCTAGCTTCGTCCAACGATCTAAAACATATTGCTTTGGTATTTGTGTTATTTGTCTTGCACTCATAATACAAATCGCATGGGAACATAATATTCCTATCCGTTTAAATAACTTGCAATCACAATCTACCTTCAACTCGTCAATTGAACTTCCCAGAATAAATTTCACCTGGTACATCTTACTTACCGTTGAGTCCAAAACAGCTATACTTTCCACACTTTCAATCTTTTCAATATTTGGAATATAAGTTTTGAAACAAGACTTATAAACTTCATATTGAAAAAGAAAAAAAAAATTTCTAGTATAGACTTCACCGGCATGTTTTTCAATCGGCAATGGTGTTTTATATTGTGGATTTGTGTGAAGTGATTCAACATTGAGCTTATCTTGTTTGTACCTCTGTGCATCCATTGCACTTTCATAACTCATATAAAATTCAACAAGTGTCATGTGAGGGTATGAAAAATGGTTGAAGAAACTATTAACACTTTCCGATCAGAATGTAGTTCTCAAAATCCCCCTCAATGGGATATTCCTAAAATATGCGGGTATCCATTGATCTCGTATACTAAATATACTTCTAAACCATTTATCTGTCTAAAGATTATATTTGGTCATAATTCCCTCCCATTTTTCCTCAAATTCACTTTCTTCTTGATCAATATTCCACACACACCCATTTAATTCTTTCAAAAAGTCATTTTTGTTCAATTTTGGTCCAACTTTATCAGTAACTTTACTCATAATGTGCCACATGCAAAGTTTGTGTATTGCTTTGGAAATACATTTTTAATCACAATTTTCATTGCAGGGTCTTGATTAGTTATCAAATATGTTGGCATACACTCCCCCATACAATGTAAAAAAGTTCTAAATAACCACTCAAAAGATTCACTATCTTCCTTAGCTAATAAACCTATACCAAATGTAATACAACACTTATGATGATCTACACCAGTAAAAGGGGCTAAAACCATGCTATACTTATTGGTGTTATAAGTACAATCAAAAGTAACCATTTCTCCAAATAAGCAATAATTCTTCCTACTTATCGCATCGGCCCAAAATAAACGTGAAATGTGGTCCTCCTCATCTAAAGCATAATCAAAATAAAACCCCGTGTAAATATTTCTTTTTCTGATAAAATTCTCGATCAACATCTTCCCATCATCTCCTTTAATATATTTTTTCAAATCCTTATGGATATTCTTGCACTGTCACTCCCACATTCTCATAACCCCCAACATTTTCGTTAAACAATCTAAAGGATTTCACCGGTCCTATATT
>NC_080050.1:13218705-13338705 GCF_026212465.1 Amaranthus tricolor | reverse complement strand
AACTGACCTGATCCGAAACTGACCCAACCCGAAATTGACCCGACCGAAATTGATCTGACCCAAAACCCGACCGACCGACCGTTTTCCCAGGTCTAGTTGTGATCATATCTTGTTTTGGAGTGGTTTAAGACATAAATAATATGCTAAATCATAATCTGGTCAAATTTTTGTGTGGTAATTAAGATAAAAAAGTGAGTAATGTAAAAGATTGTCATCAAATAGATTGCACTCTTGATGGCAATGAGATAACCATATTGGTTATCAGAGGAGTGTGATTGCAAGATAAAATTTTATGGACTCGAACTAGTGCTTGTAATAGAATTCAAGCGTATATGGATGACGCTATGAATGTTAAATTAGTATTAAATATTTGTAAAATACGTTAATAAGTTCCTTACAAAAATACGAAAAATAAAATGACTTACAAAAGGCTCAAATCTGACAAGTCAAATAGATTCTTTTTAGATCCATTAAGGACCCATTAAGGATCCTAGACCCATTAGATCCAGTGGTTCTGAGTCTTGGTTTGGTTCTGAAAATTTTGAACCCTTAGGATTAGAATCTAGGTATGGATCCATTAAAAAATAAATGGGTTTGGATTTGGGTCTTGCTGAACCCATTTCAAATCCACCCCATGACCATCCCTAACTCTATCGGCTTTGCTAAAAGCACTTTTAGAAGCAACAATGAAAAAGTATGTCTTTGGCAATCTTAGAAAGATTAGAAAACTTGCTTGATTCGCTTGTCTTCGATGATGGGTGGGTTTAGAGAGAACATGTTTAGTTTGCATTCGATGCTATGTGGGTGATGGCGAGTCAATGGATGCTAAGGATGCTATGGATGCTTGTGGTGACTAGAGAGCAACATGATGTTCTCGGTTGGTGTGCATTGATGGCATGAGAGGGTAGTGGCGCTAAAGGCAAATTGATTCTAGGGTTTAGTTTACCCAATTTTTAAATATCGCTACCCTTTTCATTTTATCGTCACCTTCAATGAAATTACTAATTTACCCATGGATTTTAAAAAATTACGAATTTGCCGTTGGACTTAAAATTTCTTATTTATACTCCAACCTCACTAAATAACTCCTTTATCACACTTAAAAAACAAAATTACAACATAAAATTTTTAGAGCAAAAACTAAGAAATTCAATCCACAAACAATTAATCGAGGTAATTTTTAGTCGAATCGTATTATTTTAAATTTTAAAAAAAAAGAAAAAAATGGGCCAATCACAAGAAATCCGGGAGCCCACAACGGGTCAATCGCAGGAAACCCGCGGTCGAGTCGCTGGTTTCCTGCGACTGACCCGCAGTGGGCTCGCGGATTTCCTGCAACAGGCCCAATTTTAAAATTTTTTTTCGTTTTTTTTATGAATAATTATTAATAATTTTATTTATATTATTAATGTTATTATTATTATTATTGTTGTTGTTGTTGTTGTTGTTGTTGTTGTTGTTATTATTATTATTATTATTATAATTATTTAATTTTTATTTTTGTTTTAATAATTATATTTAATTTATTTTTGTAATAATAATAATAATAATAATAATAATAATAATTATTATTATTATTATTATTATTATTATTATTATTATTATTAACTTTTTTATATTCTCTTAAATATTATTTTTATTATTTTTGTTGGTGATGTTGTTATTGTTGTTGCTGTTATTGATATATTGTTATTGTTAGTAAATTTTTCTTTAATTTTATTTTTAAATATTTTTTTTGTTATTAGTGTTATGATTTATATTATTGTTTGTGTTATTATTGTTATGATTATTATTAATGTTATATTTTTGTTAATATTATTATTATTATTATTATTATTATTATTATTATTATTATTGTTGTTGTTAATTTAGAAAATTAATTACAATAATAGTAATAATAATAATAATAATAATAATAATAATAATAATAATAATAATAATAATAATAAATATGTTCTTACATTTTATTTGTTGATAATGATTAGTTAAATATTTTTTTTGCTAATTAATTATTGTCGTTTGTTCATGTGTTTAATTTAACGTAACGTTTGATTATGTTTATTTATTAATAATAGTTAATTAAATTATCAAAAATTGTAGTAAATGACTGGTACTCACGGAAAAGGAAAGAGTTTTTTTAGAAACTTGCTGAGCGGGAATAGTTCTAGGCCTATCCTGCTCAGAGCGGACCTTCATGAGAGGGGGGTGACGGGTTCCACTGGGAGGGTTAGGCAGGAAGAGGCTGTCAGACACAGTGAGGCCCAACGATCGAGTACGCTGAACCAAGTGCGTACTCGTTTTGATGACCAGGCTAGCAGCCTCCAGAGTAGTTAAGGGGTTTCTAGTGATGATGATAATGATCCTGATGATGTTCAATACCAAGGTCCTGATCTTCGCCCAGTGGACTGGACTATTGTCCGGGGGCCCGACGGGAGATTCGCACGTGCCGACCCTAGTTCTTCAGGCGTATCTGAGCATGTTGGACACAGTCTCGTTGATAATGAGCCGCCACGGGGGAGCAGGCGCTCACAGTCCGCTGGAACGGACTGGTTAGTCACATCACCCCAGCCCGAGGGGCCCACAGATACGCGCCTGATACCCAGCTATGGCGGGCACATAGCTAAAGTTATTTTTTGACGGCTCTGAGCGTACGCCTCCAGTTCTGGAATGTCGTAGTAGAAAGAAGCCGTTTAAGGCGATCATCGGACTGTGGGATATGACCGATGCGCTTTACGATGTTCTACCTGCTACTCCCCTCGGCCGGCTACCGTACGTTATACACCAGCACATCGACTGTGCTTTGATATCGGCCTTCGTGGAGAGGTGGCAGCCGGATACGAACACCTTCCACCTGCCATGGGGGGAGATAACGATTATGTTGCACGACGTGCAACACATATTGAGCATAGGTATTGAAGTTTTTCTACCGGCTGAGCCTTCTGAGGGGGAGTGGTAGGTCGGTATTACTAATCTGTTTGGGGAGCCCATGTCCAAGCTATGACGGAAAGGGATATTCACCAGCGGTTGCGTCAACGTTGCTGAAGAGATGCAGTTGTGTCATCGGTCCCAGGCTATGGAGACCAAGTCGACAGCCTACTACATGGCTATTGTCGGCTCTACCCTACTGGCGGATAAGACCAGAACCGGCATGCGACCTTACCCGATACTTGCCGTCAACGTCGATTAGGATGAGATCGTTTGGGGTGCGGTGACGCTGGCATACATGTATCGCCAACTAGGAATGGCATCTAGGGCTGGTTGCAAGACCATTGCGAGTTGCCTCACATTGCTCCAGATATGGATTTACGAGTACTTTCCCGCCTTCCGCCCTCATCCTCACCGAGCAAATGTGCCTAATAAGACTAGGGCAGCGATGTGGTCCACGCCCAAGCCAGGTCGTGAGATCAACAGGCTGAGGGACTGCAGGAGTATACTGGACTGCATGACAGAGACTCACGTATTGTACATCACATCACACTTTGTTATGCATATTATTTTAATTTTAGATTATTTTTAGATTAATTTGAGATATGGATTTCAGGGCATTGCTGAATGAGCACCCATGCACCGCCTTCATCGGGGGTATCACTTGGTTTGATATCGTCGAGGTGTATTTGCCGGACAGGACAGTGCGACAGGTCGACTTTGTGCAGGCTATTCCCCCCTCCTCTAAGACCAGCCCAGGCTGTACGATCGGCACACGGTACCTACTCCGTGACCTTTGCTTCTCTGCTTTTGTACTTGGAGGCATGGAGTAGATTCCCCTATAGTGTCTGCCTTGGTGATCAGGCACTTCATCGGGCATCTGTTCCATCAGAGACTGATCGTAGTTACGTTGACTGGTTTAAAGTGTGCTCCCACCCATACGTCGTCCATGGCGAAGGACCGAGTGCCGGTTTTGGTCCAGCTGAATTGCAATACGTTAGTTTTTTGAATTTATTTGTTTTATATTATGTCGTTGTGTTATTTAAATGCTGTTTAATATCTTATTCACACCCTTTTTCCTTTTTTTTTTAGTTTCTGAATTAATGGCCGAGTCGAGTCGCTCCATTGGCGAGATTGCCTGCTGTTGCGGAAATGACCCCCCGGGAAAGACATGCTTTAGATGTATACCTTAATGATGTTAAAGATTTATTTGCCGAATGGCAAGCTTATAAGGGGCATGGCCCTTCACAGTCTGTATTTAAACTAATTTACATTAATGCGTTTATTTATTTACATCAACGCTTTTTACACTAAATTTAATTCATGTTTACATCAATGCTTTTATTAATTTACAACATTACTATAGTAATGACGTACACAATAGTATAACTATGGACTATCTACAAATTGAATCTCATCTACAATTTCTATAATAAAACTGAATACAACATCCCTTTACATATTGAATTTCATCTACAATTTCTATAGTAATGACATACACAATAGTATAATTGTGGACTATCTACAAATTGAATCTCATCTACAATTTCTATAGTATATTGAATAATGATTTATACAAGACGTTACACTATGGACTATCTAAATTTACAGCATCTTCAACGGTGTTATTACGTTGTGGTGGTCGTGGCCCGCATAGTTTATTCCAAAGCATAATCCTACTAGTAAAATGTGTTTCTCTATGTTTGGAAAAATTACCAACTGCTTCTTTCCAACGTTAATGGACTGGTGGCAGTGGAGATGAATCGTCGTTCATTAATAGTTGAACAAAATAAAATCTATTCACCCAACATATATGTATAACTTTATTTACGCTATGCACGCCCGATGCTTTCCTTAACGAAAGAACCAAACAGTTCTACAGCGGATTACCGTCAATAGAACCATAATAAGCAATGCCAATGTTAAGAAACTTTGCTGCAGAGTACAATGCCATCGGTGCATCCATTCAGTGAATGTAAGGAGCAGGTCCATTGCCGTGTGAACCAATTCTAAATATAGCATCGTCTAACGAATCCTGCGATAGATACAAACTTAGGTATTGGTCTCTGTTCATTTGCATTTCCATACACATAGCACGTCTTAAAAGAGGCCATGCCTCCTCGCCTCCCAACTCTGTGGCGGAAATAGCTCTAAATCCACAGTTACCATCACCTAAGACATCAATCCAATCAAACAAGTAAGGAAGAAGAATGTGCGAGATGTGATTAGGCCATGGAAATAGTGAAAAATCACGACCTCCTGGATCATATGAGGTTTTTGTACCGGATAAGTTGAAGCTAAAATTGATTCCAACTAAGGCTTGTGTTTTCCGACCACTAGATCTACCACTTGATCTCCCGCGGGATGAAGATCTAGACCCTCGACAACGAGAAGATGATCTACTATATTCAAACGCGCTTTTATTTCTTCTAAGGGTTTTGCTTGTGGTTGGTCTTTCCTTTCTAGGTGGACTTGCGTAAGATTTAGGTATATCGGCTCCATTAGGTTCTAGTTCATACTCAAGTACCTGAGACAAGCGTCGTACAACTGCGAGGTCAGATTTTAAGACTTCATCGACCAAAGATTGAAAGTACTCTTTGTCATCGGCGTTCGCATATCGCACTCCTTCGTTGGTGTTATCTCCTACCTCTGTGTATGTCAAAGTACTCCAGAATGGATGAATGTCATCCAAATACAAAGAACCTTGTGAACCGATGGGCATATATAAATAACAAGCATACGGCAATCCATGGGTGCGTTGAAGTACACAACCGCATTTGTTAAGTACATAATCACCCAAATCTAACATACGGTTTTGCTTTAGCCGCAGCTGCTCCAAGGCATAGATAGATACATGGCGATATAAAGGTCTAAAGAGATGTTGTCGCAACGACCTTGCTACAGAATTCATGGATTCCTGTAGCGCTTGTCGGATCCTGGCTTGCTGGTTTGTAATCTGTGCGTGTGACCTTTCAAACAGGGTATCAAATAAGCTATTACTGCTACCAAGATAATACTTGAAAGACGAGTGTTGGCTTTCAACTCTGCTGGTAGTCTGGTTACCCATGTATAAACATTCATTCGTCCACGCACACACAAATTTATTTCTAAGTGGAATCCATGTTCCAGCCAAATACCGAACGACCTTTTTGTTCCTAACCGACCAGGTAGTCACGATCGATTACCATCTCTGTTCAGATTCGTCAATTGTAGCACTTTCAACCAAGGGGTTTCATCTACTTTTCCTGAATACCTGCCCTTTTTGATTTCTTTTCCCGCCACACAACTTGTCCACCATGTTCTCAACGACGTTTGCAATATGTCAAATGCATAACAAATGCCGCACATCTACATTAGACACAACATTGAACGTAATTAAAACATATTCAATAAATAGAACAACAATAATCAATCAACAAAACCTTTTTACCTGGGAAGACGTCACAAATAGCTACAGATAAACCTTCGTCTCCATCGGTTACAATGACGCTAGGAGTATGAGCTGTGCCAAAAATATCTCTCAATCTCTGCAACATCCACGAATATGACACAACCGCCTTATCTCGCATCAAATAGAACGCAACCAAGAAGTTGTAATTGGTTGGCGTCATTCCGATTACTTCACACAGTGGCCACTTTTGTTTGTTTGTTTTGTACGTTGTATCTATCAACACAACATACGGCCACGTACGCATCATTTGGATAGAGGTAGGATTTGCAACTAATAATCTGCTCAATCCCCCTTCATTATCCAAGTATGTTCAGACCACGTAATTAAGTTTTGTAGCCATATAAAGACAGTGTTGAAGGGGAGTCCTACCCTCCATCTCTTCCCTCCTTATTGATTGCCTAGCATTATAAATCTGATTCATACTAGTAAAAAAACCAGGAAAATTTTCTCTAATAGAAGTCATGATAAAGGCCGGTTGCATGCCGGTTGCACTAAGTTGTCGTATGTGCTCCCGAATATCTACGTTGATCCTATTTGCTCTTACATGACCATCTCTGTACACTAAGAACGGGTGGTTATGTCTTCCTTTTTCACCAGGACACACCCTTACCGTATAAGGTCTTTCTCCTTGTTTACGATTACTTGCTACAATCAAAAATTTACACCCACAACTTCTACTTTTAGAACCAGGTCGTGCAGCATTATCTAGATTATGTAAATCACCCCTAATATTACCATATCGGTGACATCTTAAATACACGCTAACTCTAGAACATCCTTCTTTTTGTTTATAAGAAGCACGTGTAAATTGAAAACCAATTGTTATTGCTATCGCATCGGCCCAACTATGTAATTCATCTAAGGAATCAAATTCCCTATCCGTGACAAATCTATCGGAGTAATCTACGTTGTCTCCTAAATTTTCAAAGTCCTGCATATTTAAAATATGAAACAAACCATACATTAGGTCATTAAAAAATTTACATACAAACATTAATAATTAAAACATTCAATAATAAATAAAAATTATAAATTATTTTAATAATTAATATTAAAATATTAGTAATACAAATTAATGTTAATTAATAATTATAATTTACTTAAATAATTAATATTAAAATAATAACAATACAAAAAATATAATAAAATAATTGTAATAATAATAAAAAAATTAATATTAAATAATAAGAAAATAATAATAATAACATATAATTATAAATTATTTAAATAAATAATAACAAAATAATAGTAATTTAATAATATAAATTACTTATAATGATAATAATAATAATAATAATAATAATAATAATAATAATAATAATAATAATAATAATAATAATAATAACAAAATTAATAATAATAATAATAATAATAATAATAATAATAATAATAATAATAATAATAATAATAATAATAATAATAATAATTTACTAAGACGTATCATAATTTAAATAATAATGTAAATAATAAAAAAATAGAAAAAAAAAATAGTTGCACAAAAACCGCGAGCAGACCACGGTGGAGTCGCACAAATCGTGCGAGTGGACCACGGTTCAGTCGCCCAGTTTTTGCGACTTCCTTTTTTTTTAAAAAAAAATACACCGGTTCGAATCGATTAAAATACGTACCGGATCCGATTCATAGTCGCTTTCGTTAGCCATAGTTAATCGATTCCAACTAACAGCTTAATTAAAATCGAAGAATGATTATAGAGTTTTTAGAGAGATAGTACCGTGTTTGAAATCGTATATCATACAAGGGCGCGTCTGAAAATTCAATATATATAGGGTCGCGATAAAAATGTTCGAGATTACATTTAAACTTTAAATTTAATGTTTTTAAAGTGATTATAGTGTTATTAAGTGCGATTTACATTTGTTAAACAAGTTTTAAGTCCAGAGATAAATTCGTAATTTTATTAAGAAAGGAGTGACGATAAAATGAAAATGATGGCTATATATAACAATGCCTTTAATTTATTGAGTATGACTCATAAAAAGTAAGAGATATAAGAGTCTTAGTCTTCTACTCTTTCTCAAGCATCTCAACCGTTTAAAAATTCAACTATTCAAGGTTTAAAATCCAAATACCAATGAAATGCACAATTCAATTTCAAAAATTTTATCTTTTAAGTATTAAAAACTTAAATTTTGAATTTGAATGTCATGTATTTAGACTTGAAATTTGAGAATGTCTGATTTCATGTGTTTAAGAAAACTTATTTTTAAATTTGGTTTAAATAAATTTATTTTCATTTTATTTTTAATATGAAGTTCAACTTTATTCAAGATAAAAAAATGGCTTACATTCAAATTCGGAGTCAGATGTCAGGTCTCGAAGTATGAAATTTTTTATGGGGTTCAAGTCCGATCCGTCTCTGAATCAATCTCGAACTATATAATGGGATTCAGAATCAAATATATTTTTCTTGGATTCAGATTAGTTATTGGTCCGATCGGATTGAATCAGAGGCATATTCGAACTAAATTGCCATCCTTATGGATTATTCAGAATAATTTTTTCAATTAATTTCAGCTAGTCTCTTAAAAGAACATCTCTTTGAGAGACGTATCTTAAGCCCAACCCATTAAAGATTAATGCTTACTTACTGTGTTCTTAATGTCTACTTACGTTATCCTTAATGTCTACTTACCGTATTCTTAATGCCTATTTTCAATATCTTAAATGTCTACTTATATTATTCTTAACACCTACTTATAATATTTGAAAAAAAATATAATGGGACGGTCCAATTTAAAATGATCTTTTGAAACGGTCTCTTACAAGAATTTGTGAATTAATTTTTGTTGCAAAGATTATGAAAGAGTTCGAATTTTGTATTGTTGTTTTGCAATTTGTCTTGGAATCTTAGCATTCCTCTACTGTGCATATTGCGCACAGTTCATATGACATCTTTCAAACCATCAAATTTGCGTCATAAATTTGGTGGAGAAATAAAAAAAACAAAAAAAAATATTGTTGAAAAATAAGTGGATAGAATAAAAAGATTAATTTAATATATAGACGAAACTTAAAAAAAGAATACAAGTTAAAATAAAAAATTTTAATAAAAAAAGTTAAGAAAAGTAATGTAAAACAAGTTTTATTTGATTGGGCAACTTGGCTCTTTTCCAATTAGACACTCAAGAAAAAAACAAAGCTACAAACATGTGGCTATGTGAAATTGTAAAATATAGTCATGGCAATCAGCTAGTCTCGGACAAAACGGTCTTATAATGAGATCATTAATTTGGTCCGGTTCAATTTGCACGTGTAACAAACTACGTATTTTTTTCTGGGCACTTTTCAATTTGAATCTTAAAAGGTGTAAATTTTGACCTTAAATGTATCAATTTTCAAAATTAATACCATTAGATATCTTTAAGGTCAAAATTGATAAAATATACAGAAAATTAAAATATTATTACATGTGCGCCCATATTTCGTGTTCACTTGCAATAGTCTCGTCCAAGTTTTTGTGGAGGCATGACTCGTGATAATCAAAATCGGCCAAATTAAGAATCACAAACATGAATTACAAAGTTTACAAATCAATTTTAGAAAAAATAAAGTGAAGGCCTCACACGGCATACTTTACAAAGTCAACCAAATAATCAGAAATTATCCAGAATCAATCAGTACCGTGCAAATTCTGGTATAAACTTAGCACAACTGTCCTTTTGTCTCTTTGATAGGGAAGAAACAATGACTATATGAATCATAATTTTTGATACAAAAATCGCATCACATCAACATCAACATCAACTTTCTATGTAAGAGCATTTTGATATGATGAAATCCGCTCCCCTTAATCGTGAGTAAAAATGTATTCAAAATAGATCTTATGACCTGAAATTTCCTTGATCTAATAACCAAACTTGATTTAACGCGACTTTAAAAATGATTCAAAATTATGTAAAATACAATATGAAAACAAAATCTAATTTCAAATCGACACAAAACACTTAATTCAAAATCAGTCTGATGACCCGGATGAACACCTCTATTTCAATTACTTGAAGTTGTTTGCTTAATCACTTTAACGGCTTGTTTGATTGTTGATTCTGAATAATCTATTCTCCGAATTTCTATAAAATGTATTATGTCATTTTCATAGTGATATACCTTTAATAATGGAGTAAAAAAAGTTCTTTTTCATATTTTTCCATTACAAGTTCACTATCAACAACTCTCCAAATGATAATATATTAGAATAAATTTTGTGGTTAAATCATATGATTAAAGCAAAACAAACACAAAATTAAATTTATAAAGAGATTTTCCTACTAAAATTAGAAAAATAAAAAAGAATAAGTGTATTATAGAAAAAATTTCCCAAATTAAACTTCAAAAAATTTAATTCCCTCAATAAGCATCTTCATATCCGAGCTTAAAGTCAAGTTTATACGCTTACTAACAATGAACAAAAAAAGAAAAGCCAAAGTTCCTTGTTCGCAGTACTAACAGCGAACAAAAGGAGACAATGTCATACTGCTGCAATGGACAAAAAACATAAACAAAGTTTGTTCGTTGTTAACTTGTTATAACAGTAAACAAACATGTTTTTCATTTTTCTGTCCCTTCTAACTTTGTGACCTTCTCTTTTATTTGCTATTGCTAACAGCAAACAAAGAGTTTTGACTTTTTTTAACCAGTTTCTTTATTCTCTTTTAGTAAGAGCATACATACCCAACCTCAACTTCGGCATGGAAACAAATATTTTAGGAATTAAATTTTCCAAAGCTTATTTTTAAATTTTTTTTAATTATTAGCTTTTTTTTCAATTTTTCCAAAATTAGACCAACAATTTATATCATTAACACTGACAATCAAACGGGACATAAATGTCTGTGTTAGATCCTTGACACTCGAAAATGAACAGACTTCAATTTAGTTTGAACTATCACTTTTGTTCATAAAATAGCCAAATTAGACACCTATTCAACACGTTACACAAACATGAACATGAATATAGATCGAGAAGGACAACTCTTCATTTGGGAAAATAAAATATACACTTCATAATACAGAAAATCTGATGTAGAAACTATCAGAACCAGAACTAGGGCTATCTATCCTCCTTATCTCTTTCTAACCTAAAAGTTCAAGATACATGGAGAAGGCCACATGGCAGATTAATGCAAATTGGGGAATTAACTTAAAAAAAACAAAAATAAATACAAAAATAAGTTTGTGCAAGTTGGGGAATTACCAGACTGCCATCCTTTCTTAAACGCGAAACAGAAAAGGGGGAAGGAAGCCTTTCTTCTTTTACATAAAGATTAGAATAATTAAGAAGCAGATCCAACCTGACATTAGATCTGAATGGAATCACATGCTGTAGCTGGAAGGTCAGATTAAGAAAATACCACCAATGCTGAATCACTGGATCTAATGACTGCTCCCACATTTCTTGAGATCTGCCAATTCAACACATTAATAAAGCCTTTCTTTACATGGAACGTTATGTTAGTTGGACTCGGGTATGTATTCCAGCGTGTAGCTAGCTATCTTGTGAACTGTTTTCGGGATTTCAGCATGAAATGAAGTGTAAAGGATTCGACTTGGGTACTTGAGGTGAAATCAAGTCTCTTTGACAGATTTTTGTATCTTAGGGATAAATATGGGTAATTTGGAACTAATATGGACACATTTTTGGATATATCATGGTCATGATGCAGTTAAAAGAAGTCAGGGCCCCTCGGATTGCCCTTGGAGCCTCTAACGAATTGTTAACATCGCATGACTTCAATTATCCCAAATCATATTATCAATGGTTTGCTCAAAAGGCTCCCGCTCTGTAAGACAAAGCTCTTCTTTTGTAGGTTGATAGCTTGATCCTCTCCATATTACAATTTGTTCCTTTGCCAATGTCACAGGAATACATGGTACCAAGTCCTGATAACAATTCAAGTGAATCGATCCGTAGATAGAAAAACAGCACGTAAAAAAAATACTTGCAGCATCATAATGTAGATGAAACATAATAATGTGTGAAAAGTAGTAAACAAAATCGCATCTCAATTTTTCATGGGAATAACGCTATATATTTGGGAAATAATTAATGTTTAACAAAGGCAAAGTATACTTGTGAGATGGGATAAAATAGCAAATAATTAATGTTCAGCAATGGCAAAGCCATATTTGTGAGTAACATTATCAGCATTATTATGTATTTGAAAGAATTAGACATGAAGCTCATCCATCATTTCATTGGCCTTTTAACGCATATTATTTCAACTCCACAGTGTCAAGTTCAATGATATTACTTCAAGTATATCATAGTGTTGGGAGCTGCAAAATCACTTCAACATAAACATGCATACCCACAAGTAAACCTTGTTGTATGCGAATTGAAAAACGTGCTTAATGCGTCAGTAAATCAGTTTTGAAAAATGTTTTTTACATAGCAAACTTCCGATCCCAACCTTTCAATTCATAAATCTTTTCTTTGAATATGTCTAGTTAAATGTGATGATGGTGAAAGAACAACTTTTATTTGAATATGTCTAGTTAAGTGTGATGATGGTGGAAGAACAACTTTTAATCTCGTAAGATTAGGATTAGGATTTGGTGTACTTGCTTCTTCGTCACCATTAAAATTGTACTTGAAATCTTTAAATATAATGGACTTCTCTTCATCAATTCTCTTTGTTGACAAGTTGATGACGAGAAGTCCAGTTAATATAAAGATTTCAACAATGTAACCGGTGTAGACGACGAAGAAACAAGTACCTCAAATCTTAATTCTAATCCTAAGAGATTAAAAGCTCATCTATCACCATCACAATACAAGTTGTGCTACCAAACATATTCAAAGAAAAGATTTGTAAATTAAATGGTAGGGATTGGAAGTTTGTTAAGTAAAAGAGTTTTCAAAACTAAGTTGCAGACGCACTAAGCACGTTTTTCAATTCCCATATAATAATGTCTACTTGACCTTAAAAGTGTTGTGCGTAAAAATATTTCTGTTAAAGTGATTCTGCAGCTCCCACGCTATAAGAGACTTGAAGTAATATCATTGAACTTGACACAGTGGTGTTCAAATAATATGTATATCTTAAACGGCCATTGGAATGATGTTCTTGCTAAAAATGAACTCATTCAAGAAAAAGATAAGCTTCATGTCTAACTCTTTCAAATCCATAATAATGCAAATGATGATACTCACAAGTATGGCTTTGCCATTGTTAAACATTAATTATTTCCTGTTTTATCCTATCTTAGCATGCACTTCTAAGTTCTAAACCTGTATTATTTACTAATCCAATCCATAGCATCATTTCAAAAAATTTCGTTCGTTTCAGTCGCAAATTAAATAACAACATGGTTTTCCAATTGTAAATAATTGATCCATCAGTTCTGATATCCACAACCATGCTTCCAAGGACAAGAAGGACAAGAGCAAAAGCATTTTTCTTGACTCATAATCACTTATCTCTGAAATTCTCTTCAAAACAAAATCTTATATAATAGTTTGAATCCTTGCACAAATCATGTTGTTAAACAAACAATTAGAGATAAATTATTAGAAGGCATTAATACTATGAAAGTATATAAATCTAGAGGAATACATAAATTAAGCAATCAACTTTTAAATCAAAGCTTTTCCCAAACAATGTGATACATTTACCACAAGCAAATTGCACTGAAATTTGATCCCATTAGAGGGAGATATCATAGCACACAAAATTTCCGGTTTCCATTATTATGTTTCTTCACTTTCCTTTTAAAACATTACTCAACATAAAATAGGTCGCACAAAAAAGATATCCCAGCCAGTCTCACTTAGAAGTCTCTTAGAATGAAAATGAGGAAATATATTCATTGAAAGGAAAAAATGACACCACAAGCACCAAATCACATATATGTTCCCTGACAATATGTTGGACCGCTATAGGCCAGATTACCCTATTTTTCTATAGTGATTGGGAAATCTTCAGCCGCTCAACCATATGTCCAACATTGGAACAATTTCTGATCAAAGGACGTCGAAAAGGAATAAGTTGATTGGATTTCCATCAGAAAAGCAGACAAGGTTTTTTAAAGGCTATTGTGCATATAAGATGCTAATGTATACATGTTTTTCCTCAGATAAGATGTAAACGAGAGATTTGAAACAATTGTTTACAGGTATTGGTATAAAGATCCCAGGAATGGATAACTCAGCGACAAGTTCCTTTAATAGGCAAGCTATTGAAATTAACTAGTTATTCATAACGAGATCAGACTCCAGTCCATCTTCAGGCAGTTTCATAAACAAAGCACCAATCGATGACTCCTAATTGTTGTTTCAAATTATGAAAGTACCATCCTTTGTAGTTTGTACTAATTACATATCATTAGTAAACCACTTCACCATATAGTCTGTCTTGCGTATGACTGTATTCTTAGTTTCCTTATCATACTTGTCTATTAAAATAGGAAGCAACTGTATCATAAGAAATAAGATTACATAATATGTTAGAGAGCAAAGCTAATAAACTATTTTCTAATTCCTCAATTGAGTCAATTACTCGATTCCACATCTACAGATGCATCCTTATCCATTAATTTATTGTTTGTCTTCCTTTCCCCTTGAAATAATTGCAATGAGTGTGATCTTGAGGCAACTTCAAACACAGGTAACCAGAGGGAACCATCTCACAAATAAATAAGTCACGAAATCATGTTATCAATGGATAAAACAAACTACAGTGTAAAGAGTCCTAAATGAGGTTGAAACTTCAAACGAGGTATTAATACCTATGAATAATATCCTCATCACTAATCTAACTGTCAGAAAACTCCTCCTTGGTTTTACACTAATGGTATTGACTGGTTTTAACAATTCCTGTTTGCCTATAGTTTGAACCTCGAAAAACTTTACCCATTTTCTTCTTACCCTTTCCCAAGGAGATTTTCCAAGTTCCAACTAACGTGCAAAATTTTAGTTCACCCTTTGCAATTGGAGCAAATCCAACAATCCTACATCTCTAAGGATCTTGTTCCTTTCTTGCAAAATATGAACTGCACAGTGGATCTTTCAGCATCCTAAGCAATTCTCTCTTTCCTTCAGAGTCAATTAAAAAATACACCTTGAGGAATATTAAATGAAACGCTGTCCTACAGTGGGATTAACATTAAGTGTAGATGTTATTAATTAGGATAGATTGGTTGTAACACTGAAATCTAGCTGAATTTCCACAGATCATCACCTTAGCTGGAAGAAATATACAAAGTTCATCAAACACAATTTGAAAAAGTGACCATGCAAATGGAAATTACCCTAAGCTTGACGGTTATTTTCTTATGATCACTTTTGTCGAGGCCAGTACAGTCTATCCGAACCAGTTCCCCCACAAGAAAAGCATCTCGAACCATGGATACAAGGTTACCATAGTATCCATTTCGACCTGCTTTTTCCATTCCAGGGATTAGAATAGTCAGGGAAATAGCAGAGGCTACAGATTCAACGGAATAAAAATTACCAAGTTTAGTCAATGCAGGAATAGCTAACCCTCTTTTTCTGATTCCCTTCGTCTCTTCAATGCTTAATCCCTCAACTGTAGTTTTGATTAGCTTTGGATACACAGGCTCTTGGGGTTTCCAAAGCATTAATGGAATCATAGGTCGCTTCTTGGGTTTATATTTCCTGCCTCTGTACAGAACAAGAAGACGACCTTGCCTGTGTATGATCTTGCCATATGTCTTATCCTACAACATACCAAAAGAGGTGTTAATAGTTCTAGTATAGCAAGGTGCAAGATTAGACCCGGGAAAATTTGATCCGACCCGAAAATGAACCCGGGACCCGACCCGACAAAACCCGAACCCGACCGACCCGAAAGCGACTTAATCCGAAACATGACCGACCCGATAATTACCCGACCGAAAATGACCCGACCGGAAACCGACCGAAAACCGACCCGTTTTGACAGATTTAATATCAATTTTTAGAGTAATTTCAATGTTAGAATTCATTTCAAATAAAATTTTAGTTTTCAAAGTATCTCAACATATTGAGTATATCACTTGAACCCTAAAACTCATCAATAGATCTCCAAAAACACGTATTTAACGTCTTTTTAGCCATCGTAATTATTTTTCTTTAAAAACAGGACGTTATAATCATCTTAATTGAATACATGTATCTTGTTAAATCAGTCAAATGAGTTTTTAATTCTTCTACATTTCAGTAAGCAAATCAATATAATTTATACGAACGTTTCGCACGTTTGAATGAGCTTTTCAAAAAACGAATGTCGCTACCCTAAATTATAAAACGGCGTATCTTATAAGACGAAATAAGTACTTAGTTAGTTGTATATCTTTCCAACATGAAAATTGTGAAGATAATTTTAACGTCATTTTTATCTAACATTACAATTATAATAAACAAAATAACTTTTATAAAGCGCGTATCTTACAAGTCTTTCAAAATAAGTATTAATTCCCCTATTTTTCTTGCACTTAAATGAACCTGACATACCAACTATTTTTTGAAAATCGTACATGTAATTTCTCTAATGATTTTTTTAGACATTTTAATGATTTTTTTTTATGTTGAATTAGTCGATTGGATATTCTAATGTTTTATGGTAACCCGTTGGGTCAATCCGAACCTACCCGAAACCCAAAGTGATCCGACCTGAAACTGACCCGACCCGAAAATGACCCGACCCGAAAATGACCCGACCGAAATTGATCCGACCCAAAACCCGACCGACCGACCGTTTTCCCAGGTCTATGCAAGATGCAATGGTAAAAACAACTCCACAATGGAGAAGAAAGGAACAAAGGAAGTCAAAAGAAAATTAAAGACTTTTCAGCGTCATTACTGATGGATGGATTTGAAGGCTAAAAATGTTATGAATGGCCTGGGCCTACGATTAGCAAGATAAGTTATCACAACTTAGTTACGTAAAGACAACAAGAAGCAGCTTCGGGAAAAGGATTATTAGTATAGTAATGTTGGTTAAGAAAATATTCCCTAGTTTGTTATGTCAGCAAGTTCTATAAGTATTGAAGGATTGGGGATGTCAGTTAATGAGACATTTAAAATAGTTGAAGACTTCTTATATGCTTAATTAATAAGTTCATGCATTAAGTTTACAATAACTAAAGGTATATGAATAGTTAGTGGTTATGGTTAGGTAAAACACCAAAAGTTGGAACTCTTTAATAGTTACAATTATTAGTTGACATATTTCCAACCCTTGTATAAAGGAATCTTGTATTCACCACTTTGAACAACAACAAACACAGTCATTATATTACTTTTATCTTCTTTTCTTACAAACTCACTCTAATATCTACTTTCCTCCAACAATTGGTATCAAGATCTATAAGTCCTAGGCATCAACTCCGCATATATCCACAAAAAACACCGAGTACATGGTTCTTCGACCATAACATGATTCCCATGTTCAATGAAAAAAAATTATGATTTTTGGTGTTTCAAAATGAAGAGTAGTTTAAGAGCCAGAGATTAATGGAAAATAGTAGAAACGGTCTGAAGGCTAAAACCGCAGTTTCTCGGATTAATGATAGAACAATGTCCAAATAGGCAACTCCATCAAAGCCCAACATGCTTTGCAGATCCTTTAGAAAGTCGAAATAAATACTATTTTTCAAAGAATAGTTACTGCAAGTTCATTTTAAGAAGCTTGGTATACTTAGAAGAAAGAGTTAAAAGGAAGTGGGAAGATCAAGACCATCAAACTTCAAGACTAGAGATAAGATGCATGAAATTTGGGGTTTAAGAGGATTGAGGCATGGTGAAGTGTTTGAGAGGATGAAGTTTACTAACAATGACGAAGTGTTGTTTGGAGAAGATAAATTTTGCTTTCCAACCCTTAGTAAGGGCAAAATAGTTTATTATATAAAGTTATCTACCGCACTTAACAGTTAAATACCAAATTTTAGGCACAAAAGGCTATGTCTACTAATAATCTAGTTGCTACCATGTAGAAAAAAGTTAAAAAGTTGCCATCAACTCACATTTCTTCAAAACACATTGCTACCATGTGGAATTTCCCTTATAATAAATATCCTCTCTCTAACCATGGAAGTCATTAACATTATTTTCAATCCTCATGATAAATATCAAGTTGATTAGTTAATTTGTATACAAGTTAATTACCAATGACAAGAAATCAATACCAGTTTTGATGAACAAATGATTGGTCTACTTTTAGTTAGTTCAACATTGGATTCTAAGGACTCATTCAAGTCCAACTAAATGAAAACTTTGCCTTCTTGTTGAGAAACATTATTCTGTTGATTTCTCTACTCCATAGAAAAATCGACTTCAAATTAAGTTGGAACATTTTCGAGCATATATTCGACGCAATTCTAAGCTACAACAACTATTTAGCTCATCCCAATTTAGTGAGGTATTGGTAGACACTAGACACTAGGAAAGCTAATGCATATCCTCTTGTAGATAGATTAGCATTTCTCTTGAAGATATCACGCCTTGCATAACCAAATATATCAGTATTATAATAATGAGCGTTATAAAAATAGTTTGGAACGTATAATACTTCAAACTTCCCAACCAATCGTACATACTAATAAAAATGCTAGAAAATGACAAATGTCATTCTTAGAGAGCCTTAACAAATGGAATTATATTAGTGAATAATAGTTAAATATTAACTTAATTTAAAATCAGATTGTTTTAAGGTTGGAGCTAAATTAGGTAAAGTATTTATAATTTATTTATTATAGCAATTTTATATATCCATCATAGAATTTAATATATTTAATTGAATGAAAAGTGATGTATATAATTAATAATTTTTAAAAAAATAAGTATTTAATTTTTACTTTAAAGAAATCATGTATTCAATAAATTTAATCAAGATAACATAAAATTGCATTATTCTTTGAAGTTATATATTTATATATTTCATACTCATAAATCCATGCATTTCACGAATTTGTATACTAGTTTATAATAATCATCCTCTTTCTAACCATGAAAGTCATAAACGCTCTTTTCAATCGTATTGATAAATGTCCATTTGATTTGTTTAGTGCTGCATTTAATTCCCAATTACAAGAAATCAATACTAGTCTTGATGAACAATGATTGATCTACTTTAGCTTAGTTCAACATTGGACACTAAGGATTCATTCAAGTCCTTTAAAATGAAAAGATTTTCCTTCTTGTTGAGAAACATTATTCTGATGATTTCTCTACTCAAGAGAAATATCGACTTCTTTTTGAGTTGGAACATTTTCAAGTAGATATTGACACACTCTTAAGCTACAACTATTTAGCTTATCCCAACTTAGTGAGGTATTGGTAGACACTAGGAAAGCTAATGCATATCCCCTCGTTGATAGATTGGTTCATCTTGTGTTGATTCCTATGTGAGTGCATGTTCAGCAATAAACATTGTAAACACTATCATTAGAAGCATAAAGGAGGACGATTTTCTGAATGATATTTTAGTACATAATGACGTGTACATTGGAAAGGTGGTTGTGGAAAATTACAATTTAGACACTTTAAATAATAGTTTTGCAAGATTGAAAATACCTAGGGTGCAATTCAAATATATTCGGTATGTATATATTGAATGACAATGATAGGATCAACTAGTATTAAACTTATCAAATAAATTTTATTTGTAGCAATTTTATTTTATATATTTCCGACCCCTAAGATTTTATTTCCTGGCCCTAATTGTATTCACCATTTCATACAACAACAAACACAATCATTCTATTAATTTAATCTTCTTCTCTTACAAACCCTCCCTAATCTCTACTTTCCTCTAATTGCTAAAAATAAAGGCATCATAAAAATTACTTTACATAGTATTAAGCTTTGATGCTTGAAGTATGCTTAAAACACTTTAGTTGGGCATTTTGGTCATTATATTGATACAACCTCTTGTTATTTTTCATTAACATAGGACTCAACTAGCGACTCCTCGATCTATAACAAAAGGCCAAGACTACTGGGAGAGTCTAATTCATGGAAGCATCACCACTCTTTAGAAAACTATCTTAAGTTTATATTTTGAGTCTCTTTCTCTCTTCTCAATAAACAATGGTAATTCGGGACAGACCCAAGATTTTAGAAATGGGGTTGCAAAATATTTTTAAATATGTATTTTAAAATTAAAGCACGATAAAAATTAAAATTTAATTTTTGCATTACATTGATAGATCATGAGATAGAATGATGCATATACAAAACGCAAAAAAAAAAAAAAAAAAAGTAAAACTCCCCTAACTCGTTAGCCGTTATCGTATATGAAAATAAAGAACGCATCTAGATTCTAACAAAATTGAGCACTTAATTGTTTTGTCGACTAACTCACAAAAGCTCAATTTTTAGGTTTTTTCTAGGTTTTTTTTTACTGAAATAAACTTATTATGTTTTTATTTTATATTCACTCTAAGTCACACTAATTGTCTCATTTAGTTTTTTACACTTTATCCAATGCACTAATTTAATGTTACACATCTCTAATTGTGCATAACTGAAAATTATAAAAAAAAAACTGATTTTAATAAAATTTACATTTAGACGAATCAAAAGGGACAATTTATCTGAATTAGCCTGGACGGAGTATAATATCATATTATCATGTATTGTTTTGAAAAATCTTCACGATGCATGCATTTAAGGTGTATGCACTAGAGTCAATACATTGTATAAACTATTGTTCGCTTACTTTGATAAGTAAAACGTACTTATCACAGAATTTTTTAAATTTTTGATGGGGTTGCTTTGGCAACCCCAGGCATCCACATAGATTTGCCCCTAAAGGTGATTCAAGGAGTAAGGAAGAAGTAAAAGGAATCTCAAAATCCATGAGTTTTACATCTTGTATAGTAGTTATGTTAAAGTAGAAGGAGTCAAATTCATCACCTAACCCCATGGCTCATTTTGGTGGTGTTGTTTGTTCACAACTTCCATGTTCCAAGTTTAACCAAGGTTGTATGTTCAAAACACGAAAATTGTTAAAATTCCTCTAGTGAGTATCTTGCACAAAACGTTTGGTCAAAACCGTAAATCAAACTCGATCAAACCGCAAATTGTAATCAAACTCGACCAATTAACATTTATCTAAACAAAAGTTCATTCCCAATTTGTGAAATTGTATTCTTTGTGTGATGGTGATTGAATAGAGAATTTGCATGACATTTGTGATATTCCCAAACATTTTGGAACAGACAAGTATATAATTAAAATCATAATAAGTGCTTTGAAAAGCTTAAAATCAAAAAATCGCACCAGCCAAACCCTTTTAAAACGTCGTTTGGTCACCGAAATTATTTCCAGTCTAGTAATTGTAAATGTCAAACCAGACCATATTGTACCGTATTCATTCCTACTTGTTAGCTTCATCGTATGGCATAAGCATCCATATAACCATTTTTTATTAGTCATATAAACTCTTAATTACTGTGTTTGGAATCTCAAACTAGAAAACTTATAGCTCCCAACCCAATTATGTCCAATGTCTAACAAAACAATCATAATCATAAATACTAATAAAAGAACTGGAAAATAATACATGGCGATTTCTTAGAGTTTTTCCAAATATAGAAATATTAATTTAATAGGATTATTATTGATTGTGTGCATGTCAATAATTTATTTTCATAAATGAATTTAAAGTTAAATTAAGTAAGTATTTAAAAAATATTTTACATTAATTTTTCATATCTAAATAAGAATCTTAAAGAGATTAATTGTTTTTAAAAAAATATTTAAGAAATTATTTTTGAAAATATATTGATTTAAATAATCATCATAATCATGAATATATTAATAAAAAGAGCTGGAAAATAGCAAATGACAACTTTTTAGAGCCTTGCCAAATGTATTTATTTCATAAAGTTATAATTCATAGCGTGAAAATTTATTTTCCTAAAAAATTTAAAATTAAGTACGATAAGTATTTAAAAGATTTCATTATATTAATTCTTTATACCAAAATAAGAATTTTTAAGAGATTAATTATTAAAAAAAAATTTAGGCGTAAGTAACAAATTTTTTAAAAAAAATATATTTATTTAAATTATTAAATGTTGTTTGAATTAAGTTAAAATTAAAACAAATAAATTAGTTTGAATCGACTCAAAATAAACTCAATTCATTCATGAATAGTTAGTTTATTTTATTTAATTGAATTTTGGAGGACCATCAAAAATATTTTTTAGTAAAATTTAAGAGCTAAATTAGATTAAATATTTTAGCAAGTAAATTATATTGTTATCTAAAGTAATTATTTAACTAAAAATATAGTATTTACTTACTTTTCCTAAACAAAAGAGTATTTTTATTCTTGCAATATTCTTTGAAAATTTTATTTATATATGTCTATACTAAACTCACGGGCTTCTAAACTATTATCCAATATTAACCAACCCTCCCATATCACCAGATTTGGTTCACCAATGAGGTTCTCAAATCTCAATACATTGTGTTTCACAATCACCCATCAGACCATTTCAAAAGCACACACACCTTCACAATAAAGCAAAAAAAACCAATATATATTATGGTGATATATCACACAGACACGTACCTCAATTTGGGAGCAGACATTATTCATGTCAATAGTTGGAATACCCATACATTTAATCCTGATTGCCTCATCATGCTTCCAATGGTTGTGAATATCATTCAACATATTATGAGTTAAACCATCTCTCCCTGGAAAAATTACACCATCAATTGTGATGCTCTACTTTGCCCATTCTCTCTTATGGGATCGAAAACTATGTCAAAGCATTGGTTTAATGTATAATGATAAGTTGTTCCAGTGTACTAAATGTCAGATTAGAGAATGTCTTGAAACATCCTCCACAAATGGAATCAAAGGAAAAACAAAGCTTCTAGAAACCTCACAAGAAAGAAAAGAAGATTAATTCAGATTGTTGACAACATCTAGCTCTATAAAATAGTAAAATATAGACTATCTTGTTTCAGTTGGAGCAAGTGTGAAATTTTGTCATGCAACGTCCTGGGATCGAATCTCACCTAGCCTTCCCCTTCCCTCAATCTACCGGTAATCCACAAAAAAAAGTAGTACAATATGCAAACTCAACATAAAAAATGAGATAACATTGTAACCAGATTCAATTGTTGATAAGATATAATCAAAAGCATAGCAACATTTAGCTTTATGATCATACCTTTTTTTATTACAGGCTAGGCTAAGGGAAGGGGAGGGCAAGGTGAGAATCGAACCCATGACCTTACCTAAGGAAAGTGATAATTTGCTCCAACTAAGACAAGACCCGATTCTCACCCTATGATCATTATAACAGTATATATTCAGCTCAACCCAAAAGCCCAAATGATTAAGACAAGGAAGTAGGAACACAATGGCTTATTGAATGATAACTATATATATAAAAAATTTCAGTTTATCAATCATCACACAAATCAATTGAAGCAGAAGTGCAGAATTCAGTTTCAGCAATTCATAAACTTAAATCAGTATTATAAAATACTAGAATCAAGCCACCATCCAAAATTAAGTCAATCCACTAAAATAACTAAAACAACCTTCATTCTCACATAAGCCCAAACAAGAAAAAATGGGTGCAGTCTAAGGCCCCAAAAAACATCATATTTCAGCTATGCATTTTATCGAATACCTTAAATGCAAGCAAGAAATTACCCAGATTAATTTGTCTCTTAGTTTTCGACCTTTGACAATTATCCACTAAAATCTTCCTTTCAGCATCCGTTAATGGTGCTCCTTGAAGTTTCTCTCTAATAATTCTTCTTCTTTCCGCCAATTTCGTATCATCGTCAACTTCACCATCAACGGTCTTCACTTTCAGGCTTTTAACCGGAGCACAAACACCAGTCCATTCCCGGGAAAGACGACCCGGCCCAAAAGGGGAATATTTGGGTCCTCGTAGCCCAATCGGTCTCACTGATGGGTTACTCTCTGTATAACTGTGCCGGAAGTCGAAGGGCAATTTTGATTGCAAAGGTTTGTCGACGGCTTCTAGTGATGAAGGGGGTCGGTAAAGGGGCTTTTTACGGATTTTGTTAGCGGAATGGCTATTCGGTGAGTATTGAGGGTTAGGATTAGGGTTTTGAGGTTGAAGAGATTTTGGGGGAGTGAATGTGTACTTTGAGTGGAGCTTTGATGAAGTGGAAAAATGGTGATGAAGAGAATAGAGCGTAAAAGTCCGATAATGGAGGTTTTGGCGGTGAATGAGAGAGACTATCATAGTTGGTTATGGACATGGTACTCCAAACTAGGAGGAACTGAAAGATGGAAGCGAAGCATTAAATTGGGCTGGCATGTCTAATTCCAACATCAGCAACTCTTGGGAAAATTTTCAACCGGAAAGAATAACTGAATAAGCAAATACCATATAAAATTCTCAAAATAACCGATTTTTGCTAGAGCATAGGTTTAATGTGGTTCGACAGTGAATAAAGATCCCCATTATTTTTTACCAAGTTTTTTTGTTTGCTGTCAGTAATAATGAATAATTATAAGACTAATTACTTGCTTGATTTAATTGTAATTGCTATTTTCTTGGGCCATATTAATTTTGCGAGACTTATTTTTAAGCTTTTAATAATTAAAATAATAGGAAAGTTAATTTTAGGCTTTAATCCATGATTATCAACTTTCCCAAATTTTTAGGAAATAAAATAGGAAGGTTAATATTAGATTTTTAATTAAATAATTATTAAAAGCTATATAAACATATAATTAACTTCTCTATTTTATTTCTTAAAAATTTGGAAAATTGGATAACCATGGAATTAAGGGCTTAAAATTAACTTTCCTATTATTTAAAAGCTACGGGTTATTTTTAATAATTAAAAGCCTAAAAATAAGCCTTGTAAAATTGACATGGTTCAAGAAAATAGCAATTAAAATTGAAACAGACAAATAATTAGTCTCGTAATCGTTCGCTGTTAATAACAGCGAACAAAGAAGCTTGGTCAAAAATGGTCAAAATCTTTGTTCATTGTTATTAACAGCGAACAAAGATCTTGACTTTTTTGACTAAGCTTCTTTGTTCGCTGTTAGTAACAACAAACAACCCTAAACCTGTGTTCAAGTCAAAAAGTGCTTATTTTGGGAATTATATTTGAAAGTTTTCCCAGAATATTGCTAAAAAATAAAATAATTCCCACTTTGCATTATGTGGGAAAGTATTTCCCAAAATACCGTCCACGTGGAAATTTGTTTTTTTTTAATTTTTCAGACAAAACCACCACTTGAGATGGCGATTTGCCTTAAGCACTAAACCGCCACATGAAGTGGCAGTTTGGTCAAGGCAAATCGCCATCTCATGTGGCGGTTTGGTCCTCGGTAAACCGCCACTTCATGTGGCGGTTTGCTTGTACTTGGAATTTTTTTTTCATTTCCCCTAAATATTGAACGCAACCTGCATTAAACTAGCTCAATACCATCTGTTCCATAATAATTAATTACGAACCAGCTTGATTAGAAAAAATTAATTATGAAAATAATGCAAAGATATATTACAATCATGGAAAGTCATACAAGAAGTTCAAATTATATAAGAATGTACAAAGTTTGTTGAACTACAACCCCCGGCCCCTTTTGTAACACCCCGGCCCAACGAACCACCAGTGACTACTCATGAAGACTATAGACTAGCCCCACAAACCAACACAAGTCTTTCCAGTGCACTTTAGCCTCACTCGTGCGCACCCAGGAAAACTTCCCAGGAGGTCACCCATCCTAAGATTGCTCCACACCAAGCACGCTTAACTGTGGAGTTCTTAGCAAATGAGTTCCATGAAAAGAAGATGCACCTTGTTGATATGAGTAGTCTATCAATTCTTTTTCAAGCTAAATCTGGGGTATTACACCTTTTGTTTTGCGCATCGGTGGATGATGATGGTATGAACTCGTCAACCTCCGGAATGACATTAAGAGCAGGAGCTTGTCGTTGACTAGCACGCTGATATGTGATGATCCTTTGCGGAGGCGATGGATGTGGAGGAGGAGTGGTGATGGAAGCTGGAGGAACGAATGGAGACATAATACCGGATGTCGATGGCGATCTAGAAGACCGACCTCGAGTAGATGAACGCCGGCGACCTCTTATGGACCGAGAACTAGATCCTCCAGAAGAGTTACCTCGGTGGGCTGAACTCCGTGGAGGAGTGTGGAATGTGTCATCTACCTCGCCAATGACGGGTGGAGTCGGTATGAGGTACTCATAACCCGCCTGACTCAATGCGTCGGTCAACGACGTGTTAATGGAGCCTAGGTTCTGAGATAATAGCCGATACCCCACATCAACTGGCGATGTATGAGCACCGATCGGATGCGCTCAGCCTGTTTGTTATCATTATATTGTTAAAATAGTCACTTAAAACTATTACTATATGTTATGAGTGTTGAAAGAAAACGTACCAGTAACGTAGATGTCGGATGGTAATGTGATCCTGGCTGCGCAAATGTGGTGTTCGTTAGGCGTAATATGGAGATACGCCTGTACCAACTCATGTACATAGCAGAGCTATGACCTGTGAAGTTATCTCCTCGAACCAATCTAGATGCTCGGTCATTCCACGCATCTACATGCGATCTATGTCGTACGAGGTAGTTCTTGTCCCCAGTCCTCCGATCGATCGCATGTAGTTGAGGTTGGGTGTCACAGGCTTGCGGAATGACCTGCTCCAAACCGAATTGACGCATGACACGATCCGGGAGATGTAGCTCGACGATGTCAAAGCAAATAAGTGGACAACGCGATCTCCAAATCTCATGAACCGATGTACATATGTGCGACAGAGCGTCCATCTTAGCCGCTGTGTAAGGCTGCCATGTCATCTGTAATAGAAATGAATATGCTCAGTAATATATACAATTTATTCATAACTAATACAAATAGTAAATGTTAATAACCTGCTCGTCCCGTTGTCGATCAAGTGCGTCTCATTAATAGACGAGAGTATGTGGGGAGTGGGATCTCGAAAGATATACGCGAAGCCAGCTGCAAACAAATAAACATTGTTTAACATTTTCGTGTATCATAAAATAGTGAAATTATGAATTTGATTAGTGAATTGAGTGTTGCTACCTTACTGCTAAAGAATCCATCCCGCGCCGATGTTGTGACCCTAACACCGGTTCAAAATCATCCGCGTCATCTTCCTGATCATGTTGCCCATCGGGTCGAATCGTCCGAATAATGGGCCTCCCTATATGAATGAATCATCCCGTCTGAAACATACATTGACTTGTAATTACTTATTCTAATATCTCTAATGCAAATACAACAAATAACAACTCAAAAATTAGGAAAAAATTTATGTAATATAGTTGTTCGCAGTTAGTAACTGCGAATAGGTCAAACAAAGTCAAATAGCTGTTCGTATTTTGTCTTTTTTAACCTGTTCGCAGTTAGTAACTGCGAACAACCCCAAACCACAGATTTGAGATTTTCACGCTTATTTTTGGAATAAAGTTGAAAGTTGTACTAATTGATTCATTTTTTTGATATTTTGTCTTATTGTTTTCAAATTTTCTCCAATACTAACATCTTAGTTTAGGTAATTTAACCCAAATAGGAATCTTAGTATACTAGATTTCTCATATGAAATGGATGAAGTCCAAGGCTCGACAATGAATGGCTTCTTATCAAAAAAAATTCCATTCATGTCACAAGCTTTCTATTGATGTTCTTTAAGTAAAAATCGAACTAAGAGCACTCCCCTATTAACCATACCTACCTTATCAATTTCCAAATCTTTCCAAATCCTCCTCACAAAACCAACTGTCACATAAATGGTGGGATTAGCACCAGTAACATAACATACCACAGAATTCTCCCAATATTTAACTTCCTCTTTCACATCATTCTTGCTAATTTTGCCAATAACACGGGGAGAAGAAGACGAAACAGTACCTGAAATCAGATTAGGAACCAATGAAACAGTAGGAGTTATGGAACCTAGGACAGTAGCAGAAGACCCACCCGATGTTGTGACAGCAGCAGCCATCGAAGCCACCTGCTTCAATGAAACAGTAGCGCCTAGGGCAGAAGAAGACCCACTGACTCCACCTGAAAGCGCAGCAACCACCGATTCCCCCTGTTTCAATGGAACAGTAACTCCACCACTACTAGGCGTACCAGAACCGGAACCACTACCCTTCAAGATTGACACTCAACTCAAGCCCACAGGACTATCACTATCCTGCAAAGGAGAATTTTGAGGCAGTACAACCTGGGATGATTGCAAACCAGAGACTTTAAATCGAGCCGGAAAAGATGAACAATCACCACCACCGTCACCCTCCCGCGAAGAGACGTTGACCTTCGCTGGTCTACCCCTCCTACACATGGATGGAAGAGGGCAATCGCCTCTTGCAAAGAGAAAACCAAGAGAGAGAGTAGAGGAAGAAAGCTTATTATTATTTATTATTAATTAATTAATTAAGTTATTAATTATTTAACATTAATATTATTTAATTAATAATGATATTTTTAGAATAATTATTTATTTATATATTGCAATTTTATTAATTAAGTAATTAATTAATAGACCATGTTCATGTAGTAGTTAATTAAAACTTCAATTAATTATTATTATTATTATTATATAATAATAACAATAAGTATGATCTGATCTGATCTGATCCTTCTGATCTGGTCTGATTTGATCTGATTTCAATAAAAAAAAAGTAATATGTTCAAAAAAGAAGTTGAAGAGAACATGCTCTTAATGTATATTAATCCCTAAGAAATATTACCAAGTATTACAAATAGTAGTGAGACAATGTGTATTAAAAATACAAAGGTTCAAAGGAGTCAAAGGAAAAAACAAAAGATAAAACAGGAAAACCGAGTCAGCAGGAAAAGCTGACTCGGCTTACCTGATGGTGGAACCACAACCGACTTGGCTTTTGGTTCTGTCAGGATTCTTGTGTCTTTTCTTCTTTTTTTGATCAATGAGTATTGGATTATATTCTTGTTCAACTTTAATTCTGAAGTAACAAGTGTGTTAATAAGTTGAAACAATGCTCATAATACCACAATAAACATGGTATTGATGTATTATCATTATGTATGATCATCAATGGTGATTAATTGTTCAATGACTCTTTGGTGTACTAAGACTAGTATAAATAAGGGTCTTGCAGAAGGATGTAACACACTCCTTTTTCTGAATTCTTTCATATATTGCTTTCTCTCTTTCTCATGCTTTTCAAAAAAATTGTACTACCATGTCCTCTTTTATTTGCATCAAAGAGAAATTGAGTTATTTTTATAAAAGTGGTGATAAATGAAGAGAGAGAATAGATTGTGTGGATGAAATCAAAAGAGAGTTAAAATATATGGATGAGATTAAAAGAGAGTGGTTCCAAAAATAAAAATAATGAAAATTAAATGGGATGGACCAAAATGGAAAAAATTTCAATGAGACGGAGGCAGTAAACTTTTTGTTAATCTTTCAAGTTTATAATTCATTCACATCCATTGTTGTTAGTTATATATCCTACGTACTAAGGGTATATTGATTTGTTTGTATCTCTTTGTGAATCTCCAACTACAATTGTTGTCTAGGGCTCAAAGTTCCCGGGGGCACCAATAAATGGACAAAATTTTAAGAGAATTTTACGGTAGTTTCGACATATTCGTTAGTAAAATGAACAAGTAAATTTTTTTATTTGGGAAATTATCAATGGTACCCCTGAGTTTTGGCACTTTATCAATGGTACCCCTAAGTCTTTTTTATTATCAATGGTACCCTCGCACTATTGAGCGTTTTACAACCGTAACCTTTTTAAACTTTTTTCGTCCAAATTTGTCTAAAACTGTTAAGTTTTTTTCTTTTACTTTTATTTTTCAATTCAAAACATAAAAGAAAGTCAACAGTTTTGAACGATTTCAGACGGAAAAAGTTAAAAAAGGTTACGGTTGTAAAACGCTCAATAATACGAGGGTACCATTGATAATAAAAAACTTGGGGTTACCATCGATAAAATGTCAAAACACAGGGGTACCATTGATAATTGTTCATTTTTTATTCTAGTAAAATGACATGTAGAAGCACAATAATCTCAAGCTAAAGCCAAAATAATATTAAATCGATCAATTAACGTCATTCTCATCTTAAATGGTGGCAGCCGAAAAGATTAATGAATTTTAATTTACGTCATCCTCACATAATGAAAACAAAATCTAACTAACACATTCTTTACTTAAATGTTATGCGAAAAAAATTTCTTGTTCTTTCCTTATTATTTTGAATATTTCTAACAAGAACATTAACAAACACATTCAAAAATAAAATCAAAAATATTCAAAAAGATGACCCTTTAAAAAATTCAAAGACATTTTAATAAACATTTACATCACACTTTTTGAGGAGAATATAAATGAGTTGGAGAATAAAATAATGAATAAGTTGATGATATAAATAAGTGGTTAAGATAGGGATATAGTATGTAGAAATTTAAAGATGAGATTAAAAAAATACGAGTGAGACAATTACCCAAGAAAAAAAGGTGCAAAATCAATGAGATAAATAAGAGGGACAAAGAAAACAACAAACTATATCTCATGGGTTATTTTGTGAGAATATAATGGGTTTTATGTGAGATAACGCTACTATTTATCTCTTTCTTTAATAGTCATTTCTTGAAAATCCTGCGAACCAAAACCAGATTAAAACTTGTTTTATTTTAGAATTTTCATGGGGGCATGTGCCACAGGAGGCCTCCATGTGAATCTGCTTATGTTTCCAAGTTCAAAACTAAAGTACCTTTGTAAGGAAAATATCACAAAAGAAAAATGAGCACACGCCCACAAAATGTTTAAAGTTTCTGGGTAACGGTCTTAGTAACAAAAGCGTCTTCAAGTTCTTTAGTGTAATTTTGTAAGTTTATTGTTTTAGCCATCATTATTGGGGATATACAAATTCCTCCTAATTGTAATGTGTATTTCGTATTATTATTTGTAATAGTAGCGAGTTTTGTGTGATTTAAAGTATTTTTCTTGTATTATGATTTTTTAAGAATTATCAATTAATAATTTTTATTTTTGTTTTTTTTTATTTTCTTTCCTCCTGGTTTTCATGTTTAGTTAAACTAATAATTATTTTTTCCTTTTTTTTTTGTATTTTTAGATTTAGATTAATAATTATAGAAAACCACTAAATCACTTTTCGTGACATAAGATCTAGTGACATTTCTCATAAGTGTCAATATAGACTATCACTATAGATTATAGTAGCAACTAGTGTTGAAACTCGTGCAATGCACGAAGCGCTTAATGTTTATGTATGTAAAAGTATGATTTTCAAATAATGGTGCAAGTATATATATTATCGTTATCAAATTCAACTTTTAACATTAAAATGTAATATTTGATACAATAATATTTGAATAAAATATAAAAATTGCTAAAATTAAATATCATATTTATTATTGCTAATTTATGTTCAATTATATAGATTTCATAAAACATTACATTCTATTTTTATCAGCTATTTGGTAACAGAGTTGCCAAATTCAAAATATAATGCCATGTTAATTGAATTAGCCTGTTAAAAAATCACATTTGGCAAAACTCTTAAAAGTTGTCATTTGTCATTTCATAGTTGTTTTAGTATATACTAGTGTAGAAACCAGTGCATGCACATTTTTTTAGCATAGACGTATATAAACATAGGAAATTAAAAAAAAAAAAAAGCAAGTACACATTATCGTTCACTAGTGGAAAAAAACGTATTTGTTGCGGTTTTATATATACGCAGCAATAAGTAGGAAAAAGAATTGGAAAAAAGAAAACAATTAATTGCTACGGTTTTATAGAGTGACCGCAGCAAATACTCCATAGCAACATTAATTGCTGCGGTTTTTCTAGGGACCGCAGCAAATAACCCTTACACAATTGCTTAATTGCTGCGGTTATCATGGGGGCCCGCAGCAAATACCGTTACAGCATATGATATATACACATGAGGAGCATTAATTGCTACGGTTGAGGCTATGGACCGCAACAAGTAACCGTTGGAAAATATAAAATTTACACAGCAGTATATATAAACCCGCCATTTCTTTTTTCACAAAACTCTTCTACAACGTACACTATACACTTTTCTTCGTTCTCTCAAGCCCATTGAAAAAACGCTTCATCTTCATCTTCCTCTTCATCTGCTTCGTTGCTCTTCTTCATCTTCACAAACGTAACAACCTTCTTCTTCAAAGTTCTTCATCTTCATCTGCAAACTCGAAAAACGCTGAGTGTTAACAGTTTCTTCAAAGTTCTTCATCTTCTTGGTTCATAAACCCACAAAATTTACTAATTGGGTCTTGTTCATCTTCAAAACCCACGACATTAAGGTGTTTTTTCTCCTTTTAATTTGTTAAGCATTTAAGTTTTGCAAGATATTCATGAAAAAACTCGAAAATTATGGCAACCGTTTGGGTCTTGCTTTTGCTTGTATGCTAGTATCGCAAATCTGAATTTGTACTGTGTTCGTTTATGCAAACATTTAGTTACTTGGAGTTCATTGATGTATGAGTATATCGGTATATGTTATTTTGATGTGGTTTCTCTTCTAAAGTGCTCATGTTCAATCATTTCGAGGGCATATTAATTCAATGGCCTGTTTTGTTGTTGGTATTTTATGTTGGTAATGGGGATGATATGTGGTTTCAATTTCATGAAATGTACAATGTTATCCCCTTGGTGATGAAACTTTGGTCACAAAAAATTATTTTGTTTACAATTTTCCATCACTATCTAATACCACATCTCAAAATGACTTGGTTTTGTTTAGTTTAGTATTCTTGGATGTGGCAGTAGTCTTTTTGAATATTGATAATAGGAAAAATATTGGTTTAGTTTAATTTAATAGTTTATGAATTAATTGGCAGTAGTCTTTTTGTTTAGTTTAATAGTTTATGCTTGTTAATTTGATGGCCAAGGAGGAATTAAATGGTGAATGTATTGAATACTTATTGTTTCTTGAATGGATTAGGAGAGTCTCACGAAAATCATTTTTTATTTAAGTGAATAGTTTGACAACAAGGAAGAGATTATTGGACTTGGTATGTATATGAAGAATGTATATTTAGGGTTAAATAGATTTGGTATAATAAGAGTATATTTTTTTAGGGTTAAATATGTTTGTTAGAAATAAGTATATATGTTTAAAAGTTGTGTATTAATTTTGTTTTGAATCAATTAATCACACTAACTAGGATGACAAAAGATCGTTCTTGGATGTATGGAAGCATTGAATTGTCGAAATTTATTGATGGCGTATTAAAATTTTGTAGTATTGCGGTTGAACATCAAGTTAGGACGGGGGGAGTTGGGTTTTATTGCCCATGTGTTAGTTGTGGCAATGTATCAAAGGTAGATAGTGTTGATATCCTTAGGGAGCACATACTTCGACGTGGGTTTAGGCCTCAATATCATGTTTAGGTTTGGCATGGTGAGGAGGGAGTTTACAAAGAGAAAAGTGTTGTTGAGGATGTCAATGAGGATGTAGTAGATCATGTTGATGGGTATGAGACAGATAAAGAGAATGTCGATGAGGATGTGGATCGTGTTGATGAGATGATGGAGGGAGTCGAGGATGAGTTAGGAAAACGTCCTCGTGTTTTTGACTTGTTGACAAAGGCTTCTCAAAAGCCTTTGTACCCTGGATGTACAAAGTTCACCAAACTAACAGCAGTGTTGACAATTTTCAACATTAAGTCAAAGTTCAATTGGAGTGACGCTAGTTTCACAATGTTATTAGAAGCGTTAGGTGAGATGCTTCCTGAGGGAAATGAACTTCCAAAGTCGACATATTATGCGAAAAAGCTCATGTGTCCTTTCGGCTTAGAGTACCAGAAGATTCATGCGTGTCCGAATGATTGTGTGTTGTATCGGAATGAAAACGAAAACTTAGAAGAGTGTCCTAGGTGTGGGTTATTGCGCTACAAGCGTAAAGGGGCTCGGGATGCTAAAGGGCCCCCGGCTAAGGTATTGTGGTATCTTCCAATAATACCTAGATTCAAGCGCTTGTTTTTTTATAAAGAAAGATGCGTTAAATTTGAGGTGGCATGCAGATAGGGTGAAGAAAGGTCACTTGCTCACACATCCATCTGATTCTCCGGAGTGGAAGAGTATTGATAGGTTGCATAAGTGAAACAGCCCAAACCAGCGTAAACAATATAATAATAATATTGTCTACAAAGCACAGCGGAAGACTTATAGAAGTCTAGGCTGAATCCGACCTGTGGCTCGATAGCCACAGCAACCAATATCAGAGTATTTAAAAACTTTACAAAACTGTAATACAATTACTTACAACCCAGTTATAAACTAAATTAATACATTATAAAATATCTATTTTTTTATTTAAAAAGACATGATTTGTCAAAATGTCATTATAAGTTAACCTTCCGAAAACGATGACCTCGCTATCACAACACATGACACATAAATGAGCAGCACATCCATCTACACTAAAGATGGCAACCTGAAAGTGGATCTACCCCCTGTAAGAGATAGACCCTATAAAAAAACGGTCAACAATTGCATTGTTGAGTAATCCAACAAACTACTACATTTGTATACAAGTCATTAACAAACATTTCCAAATCAAATTCCTTGTTCACATGGTAATCATTTATAAACATTATTTTATCCAAATCAAAACTCTTTTAAAAGATCGTTTGATATCGCGATAAATACGGCTATGAACCTTTAGTTCATAACGAATCAAAACACGGCTATAACTTTACAAGTTAATAGCATAAATCAAAACTCTTTTAAAAGATGGTTTGGTATCGACATAAATACGGCTATGAACCTTTAGTTCATAACGAATCAAAACACGGCTATAACTTTACAAGTTAATAGCGTAAATCAAAATGCGGCTATTACTTTACAAGTCAATAGCGAAACAATACGGCAAATGACAAATATGATATCATTTGCAAAAAAAACAAAACTTTATGTACCAAAAGTATTTATTCAAAACTCATATTAAATCAATAATTTAATAGCACTTAAAACGTGGGAATATATGAACCGTCAGGAAGTAGGCTTGATCTAAATCCTGAGAACACGGGTGATCGTCATCACCGAAAATACGGTTCTTGCAAGAACGAAACGGGATCGGGGGCTCGAGACCGATCCGAATAACCATTACCTATTATCAAGCTATAGGATTTCACAATAATCCGGATATAAATATCCGTTGCCAATTCCCAAAAACGGACATTTTTTAATGACGAACATTTCAATATAAAACAAAACAATAATTCAATTGATTTTCTTTGAAATCAACAATCATACCTCATTTACAAAATATAATATTTCAAGATTCGTATTTTATAAGTTAGTAACATACAAAACATGCTTTTGTAATTTCTTTAAATAAATACAATATTTAAAAGCTCATATATAAAACATATGAACATTCAAAATATAATTTAATCAAGGACTAGAAGCAAAGTCAAATGAAGTCAAAATCCACAATTTCAAACACCAAAAATATACGATTTTGCTCAAATATCAATAGTAATACCACACCTTATAATATATAAATCAATTCATCATCATTTAAAATACCAATCAATTCATATGTTCTCAAATTTATACTTGAACCAAACACTCATATTATTCAAATAAGATCCATAACCCAACAATACCAATCCATAAAGGGAAAGCAATAACCCTAAGTTAATCTCAAATACCCAATAAATAACCTTCAACATCCAATTCATTTTATAGTTCTAATCTCACTTAATAAATTCCATTTTAGTACTATATCAGGACACCTGTTAGTAATTCGGTCATAACTTCCTCATATGAACTCGTATAGAGGCGATTCAAGTGCCTACGTGATCGCGACTCGAAGCTCTACAAATATCATGAAGATACCAGAACTCAAAAACAATCAAAACTATCCCAAAATAGCCAAAACAGAAGGTTCAGTATTGATTTTCATGACAGCCTGCGGGTATGCCACTGTTTTGAACATAACGCCCTCATACAAACTCATCTTGGGGTGATTCAAGTGCCTACGTGATTGCGACTCGAAGCTCTACAAATCTCATGAAGACACCAAAACCCCAAAACGACTCTAACTATTTCAAAAACAGCAATAAAAATTCGGACAGAACAAAACGGAACCTCATTGTCTTTTATGACAGTCTACTAGTATTTTGGACATAACTTCCTCATACGAACTCATCTCAGGGCGATTCAAGTGCCCACACGACCGCGACTCAAAGCTCTAAAGATCTCAAGCAGACATAAGAACCCAAAAACAATCAGAACCATCCCCAAAATAGCCAAAACAGAAGGTTCATTATTGATTTTCCTGACAGCCTGCTGGTATGTCACTGTTTTGAACATAACTCTCTCATACGAACGCGACTCAAAGCTCTACAAATCTCAAGAAGACACCAGAACCCAAAAACAATCAAAATTATCCCCAAATAGCCAAAACAGAATGCTCAGTTTTTGAGCTGAAATTTCCATATCCAAATACTAAATTTTATACTAGAAACCAAATAACCCAAATAACCAATTCTAATCAACACTAAAAACAACTCAATTACTAATTGAACCCATATACTCATCTTAAATTCAAGTTGATACCTAATTTTAATCAAACACCCAAATTGAATCCACAAATATCAAAATACATTAAAACATTCAATTAATACTTAAATAGAATAGTTTGTGGATTACCTCAATCACCATTGAAGGACCTTTCAACTTAAGGTAAGATTGTAGGTGGTTGTTGTGGTGGTGGGGGAGCCACGCAGCCCAACAATGGCTGCTAGACAGCTTGTGACGCAGCTGCTGGTGGGGCAGCACTCACGGCAACAGGTGGGGACAGCCGTGGAGACAGTGATGCAGCAGCGGTGGATGCGTGTGTGGTTGTTCGGCGTCGGTTAGTGGCAGCAGCAGGCCAGGGCGGCGCACAGGGGAAGAAGGGAAAAGAGAGAGAAAGAGGGAAGATAGAAGGGAAAACCGTGGGTTTTCAATGTGAGGGAAGAGGTGTGTCGGTTTAAATGAGGTAAGAATGAGTTCAATTTTTTGGCTTTGACCCATTAAATTCTATTAAACCCGTCTCATTGTAAGACATTCTTATATAAGACATGCTGTAAGGGTATAATAGACGATTTATGAAATAAGTAAATGGGTAGTATGAATAAGCATTGCATTTAGGAATTTATTTTTCAATACTTTATTTAAATTTATTTTTATAAAGATAAGATAGTAATCAATTAATAAAATATAATCAAAATACACTTTTATCGAAGTATTCTTTATATAAATTTTATAAAATAAAATATATCTCTTTCTTGAAAATGTTAACAAATGAAATACTTGAGTCAATATTATCAAAATAATAATATTATTACTCGAATTAACTTACTTAATAACCCCAATCAGCTTGATCACTTATAATTAAGCTTTATTGAATGTAGTCTATTTCAATAAGACTTTTGGGGATGAGGTTCGTAATTTAAGGTTAGGACTGTGTACGGATGGAATGAACCCATTCGGCAATCTTAGTTCTCAACATAGTACTTGGCCGGTACTTTTAGTGATCTATAATTTGCCACCTTAGTTGTGTAGGAAGCGTAAGTACATAATGCTTTCGCATCTTATCTCGGGTCCTAAACAACCTGGCAATGACATAGATGTGTATTTTGCACCTCTCGTTTAGGATTTGAGAAAGATGTGGGATGAAGGCGTTTCAGTGTTTGATGCATATGCTAATGAGGAGTTCACCTTGCGAGCAATGCTTTTATGCACCGTTAATGATATTCCGGCATATGGCAACTTATCGGGGTATAAGAACAAAGGGAAGAAAGCATGCCCAATATGTATCGATGACATGGAATCCACGTGGATTCCTAAGTTCAAACACGTATTCAAACACCATCGAAAGTTCCTCCCACGAGACCACCAATATCGTAAGAAGAAGAAGTTGTTCAACGGGGAGGTTGAGGACCGTGTAGCTCGTCGACCGTTGACCGGTTATGAGGTTTATGAACAGGTTAAGGGAGTTGAGACTGTATTTGGTAAAACGGGGCAAGTGCAAGGGGGTGAAGACCGATTATGGAAAAAAGAATCAATCTTTTGGAAGCTTCCATATTGGAGAGATCTACAGGTTAGGCATTGTCTTGACGTTATGCATATAGAGAAAAATGTATGCGATGCCATACTCGGGACTCTCATGAACATTCTGGGTAAGATAAAGGATGTTAGGGCCGTGCGAGATTGGTTTGAATGTAAGGGTCTTCGTCCGGAGTTGTGGGCACATGTTAAGGTGAGTAAGAAAAGAAATAGAGCTGATGACGTTGGTGGCAGTAAGAAGAAGATGAGTAATGACAAAGTTTATTTGCCTCCAGCTTGCTACACATTGTCCAAAGCAGAGAACCGGACATTTTGTGAGTGTTTGTATGGCATTAAGGTTCCGTCTGGGTACTCATCCAACATGAAGAGATTTGTGAGCCTAAATGGTGAGCTGAAGTTGGGAAGCATGAAATCTCACGATTGCCATGTAATGATGCAAGTGTTCTTACCAATTGCAATCCGTGGAATACTGCCAAAACATGTGAGATATGCTATTACCGAGCTATGTTCGTTCTTCAACACAATTTGTAGTAAAGTTCTTGATTCCTTTAAACTTGATGCACTTCAACTCGACGTGATTGTAACTTTATGCAAGTTTAAGATGTATTTTCCACCTTCTTTCTTTGACATAATGGTTCATCTTATTGTCCATCTCGTTCGTGAGATCAAGCTTTTGGGTCCAGTTTTTTTAAGGTGGTGTTATCCTTTTGAAAGGCACATGGGTGTTTTACAAAACAAGGTGAGAAATCCAGCACAACCCGAGGGGAGTATGATTCAAGGCACTGTGAGCGATGAGATTAGTAACTTTATAGCCGAGTATTTGGCTATGGCAAAGCCTATTGGACTTTCCACCTCTAGACATGAAGGAAGGCTTGAGGGAAAAGGAACAATTGGCTCCAAATCGGTCACACCTCCTCGAGAAAGTCTTCTACAAGCACACTTGTATGTGTTGCATCATATTCCGGAAGTTCATCCTTTTTTGAGTGAGCATTTTGATATATTGCGCGCAAAACATCCTTCTAAAGGGGATAGGGCATTGATGCAGTTGCATAACATGACGTTTATTAATTGGTTTCATAATCGAGTAATATGCGAAGAACTCAAGGGTGTATCCGAAATTGTTAAGTGGTTAGCTTTTGGTCCTCGTGATGATGTCAACAAATATGAGGGTTACGATGTCAATGGCTTCACATTTTGGACTGAGGGTCAAGACAAGAAGTCATCGTATCTACAGAATAGTGGGGTTTCTATTTTGGGGTCATCTACATTTTACGCGAGTGCGAAGGATCAAGCGCCGGTTGATGCTAAATTGGTATGCTACGAGAGGGTACATGAAATATGGTAGCTTGACTACTCTACTTTCAATATTGGTCTTTTCAAATGTAAGTGGGTAGATAATAATCGACAATGCATAAAAAATGACGACCCTTATGGATTCACTCTTGTAGACTTAGCTCGTTTGCGTGATAGTAAGGAGCCATTCATACTAGCCACACAAGCCAAGTAAGTATTTTACATTGTAGACCCGTCTGATAAAAAATAATCTATTGTTGTACCGGGAAAAAGAAGCATCCTTGGTATAGTTGATGTTGAGGATGAGGAAGAATATGAAGCTTTTGAAGACTCCCCTCCCTTTATCAATCCAAAATCAGTGGATCAAGATGATGTAGATGGTTTTTATATGCGTATAGATCACACGGAAGGAATACATTTGAATTAAGTGATTCACAAGGTATGAATTTAAAGCTTTTAAAAGTTTTTTTGGCACTTGGTTTGTTTTGCATGAAACTTTGCACATAACACTATTTGTTATATATTGTTGTGTTGAACGTATTAGAATTGTAAATCATAGTCATATTCTTTATATTACTTAGCTTATGTTCTAATATATTTCTATTCATACTCTTTCAGGTACTGTTATACAATGCATCTATTCAGAGACGAAATTTTCCCCGAGATTGAGACCTCGGATAATGAGCATCGTAGTTATGACAGCGAAGAGGACCAAATTGTGAGATACGAGCATATGGCTGAAGACGCTCCACCGATTGAAAATGATTTTGAGACTGAAGACGCCCCACCAATGGATGCTCCCACTACCAGTAAGAAAAGAAAAGGGCGAGGTCCTACGAAAAACCTCAAAGTCACAGAACCCATGCATTTGGAATACAATGCATAGGGTCAACCCTGCGGAAAATGGCGTAGGCAATATGGAAAACAAGTGGGTCTATGTATCCGCAAGCTTTCCATATTGCGCACATGGAACGAGGTTCCATAGGGTTTGAAGAACTCTCTATGGAATGATACTGTGGTAAGCAACTTTACTATTTTTACTCATTTAGTTTCATTTTAAAATTAATTTGATTGACAGTAATAAATATAAATTTTTTTTGTAGAATCTTTTCCACATCGAGAGCGATGAGGACAAGAAGAATGTGTTTCTTTCAGCTGTTGCTGAAAGATTCAGAGATTTCAAATCCAAGCTAGTAACTGGCTGGATTACAAAGAGGCTTGCCCGTACGACCAAAAAGGTCAAAACGGGAAACGAAGGTGGAGAGCAATCACCTTCGAAGATGCCCTACGAAATATGGGGTCACATATCGAAGAGGGATTGGGAGGCCTTTGTTGCCAAAAGAACAACTCCCATAGAAGTTGTAAGTATTTCATATTATATTATAGTTTACCAATTTGAATTTACTTCTTTTGATTAAGTCATTAAACTAATACATGACATTCGATTTCTATTGATTAATTAGGAAAAGCGTGGTAAAGCTTCTGATTCTGCAAGCAAAAGGAAGTTTTACCTTCGCGTGGGCCAGAAAACGTACGATGAGGTCCGAAAAGAGTGGGTGGATGCGGGTTTATACCCCAATCAAAGTTCATCTACGCCCTCATCTACGACTACCTCCACATCCATGAATACTCCTGCTGGAGATCGGGTGCGTGATTGGTATTGCGGGCTTCATTCCCGAGATGCAAGTGGTAAATTTACCATTAATAATCCGGGAACGAAGAAGGTTGCTAATGCTGTGGTGAGTTTTGAAATTATTAAGTATATTCTTGATTTGTTTTGTATTCTTTGGCTTTGATGTACTTATACTAATTGCTATATATGTCACTTTTTATTTGAACAGATGGGCTGGAAGGAAAAAGAAGCTACGGGGGAGTTCACCCCAAGAGGCAATGTTGACGCATTGCATATGGTCTTAGGGAAAGACCACAGTGGGCGGGTAGTCGGAAAAGGAGGCGTCCGCGTGGGGTTACAGAAGGCATTCGACAAAGAGTGTGTTGCTACTCAATCCCAAACGGCGCTGCGGGATGACGTAGCAACCCTCCGAGCGGAGATTACGAAGGACGTTCTCGCCAAGCTGGCCGCCGTGTTGCAGAAGATGGGAGCACCCATTGTTGACTTGGCAAACCTTATTGTCGAGGATCAGGAAAGTCAACATGGGGACCCTAACGCTTCGGTCGAGCCAACACCCGAGCCCATTACCCCCATAGCACCCCAGCTCATTACTAATACCCCTGAAGGGGAAAACCCCACACCGGAGAACATAAACTCCGTTGCTCAAAATCCGGAGCCAACTCCAGAGCCAGTGCTACAGGTACATAGTTTTAAAATATATAAGCACTTATTAATTAAAATTGCAATGCGTTTTAATATTTTAATAAAAGAGTACAAAGGGATCTTGGAGAGAGGTCGGTTCCTCAGCAAAGGTGTCGACTGGGTCAAAGTCGATGCCAAGCACTCCAATTATGACTGATGAGGAGCTAAAAGATCTCTCTCAAGATTGCAAATGGCTGCATTATTGTGCATCTCGCATAAGTGAGGAGGATCCACTCATTCTGAACCTGCTGAAGGAGCAATACTGCTTTTTAGAGAGCCCATTTGTAATTATTGGTCCTAGTGACATCGGGCAATTTTTGAGAGGAGAGATGCTGAACGTAGCTCTCTTCCATGTCTACATGAGGTGATGTTCATTATCTTACAAGTTAGGCATTGTTGTTTAATTGTTTTAATAACCGAATTACTAACAAAATTTTCTTATTTGTGAGTTTAATGCGGCTTACGAGGAGCTAAATTCTTGCGAACCTCCAATAAAAATTGGATGGTTTTGTCCAAAGTCGATTTCGGGTAGTAAATGTGTAAATGATCCAGATGACGTCAGAGCATACATTGAGACTGCTTTGATTAATTCCCTTGCATCTAAACACACGTTCATTCTGGCTCCATATGATCCAAGATCAAATACGTTATCTCATGAGCCGATTGCTTTAGTTCTTGAAGTACTTGGTTTTAATCCTTTTAAATCTGAATTTGTTACATGTCTAACTTGGGTTGAAGATTAAGTAAAGCTACCTATATATTGGTTGGACGTCACTTTGATAGGTCCAAGTTTAGTTATGTTTTTTTAAAGTCTTTTACCACTTAAATCTGATTAATTAGCTACTGCATGCTTGGGGAACAACTTAAATCAGCCTAATGCATGCTTTGGAGGCTATTTAATGCTGTTTTGTGAGTTCCAATGCTTGTTCCCCATGCTTGGACGTCCCACCTTAATTTCTCTTGTTTTTTTTAGCTTCCTTTTGCTGTTGTAACTCTATTTAAAGAGAGCTATTCATGAATGAAAGTTCAGACTTGTTTTATGAATCAACCTTTGTGTTTTCTTCTTGCCTATCTTTGTGTTTGTCCAAGGTTAACAAGAGTTCTTTAATACTTTGAGTGTGTTCTTGAGTATTAAACTAGGGGAGATTGAGTTTGTTCTTGTGCTTTGGTTGTCCTATTTTCATTCAAATATACATTCTGCCCAAATTACTTCTTCTTTCTTTTCTTTGTCCTTCTCCTTCCTTAATCATTTAGGAAGTCTTGAGTTAGCATTTACATCACCATATGTGGAAGGGTAAGTTTTATTTTTGAAATGGAACTTATCTTTTGATTTTTATAGTCACCTAATCTCTAATTTGTTGATTTTAAATTTGCGTTTGTAGTTTGCATTGGATACTTTTGGTCATATGTCTTTTAACGAACACTGTGCACGTCTTCGACTCATTACAAAAACCTCAAATCCCGCCTCGCAACACAAAATTCAAAGCGTTGTTGAATGCGTACGTAATATTAATTATTTTACCAAATTGATTTAATTAAGTGTTATATATATATATATATATATATATATATATATATATATTATATATATATATATATATATATATATATATATATATTATATATATATATATATATATATATATATATATATAATATATATATATATATATATATATATATATGTATATATATATATATATATGTATATATATATATATATGTATATATATATATATATATATATATATATATGTATATATATATATATATATATATATATATATATATATATATATATATATATATATATATATATATATATATATATATATATATATATATATATATATATTAATAGTATTACTTTTCCCATGCGTTTCGGCACAATGAAAAAAGTGCGTGGACAAATGGGATATACATCCACAGCCACATTTCCAAAATGGATAGCAATAAAGGTACACAAATTCGATTTTATGCGTTTTTAAGCGTTTTTGTCAATTTCGCGCGTAAAGTAGCTCAAACTTGGTTTGTTATGCACGAAACTTGGCACACAACACTATTTGGTATATATTATTGTGCTTAAATGGTTAGAATTGAAAATCATAGTCATATGCTAGAAGTACGTGTTAAGTTTCGATTTTAAGGGTTAAGCGTTTTTGCCACTTTTGCGCATAAAGTAGCTCAAACTTGGTTTGTTTTGCACGAAGCTTGGCACACAACACTATTTGGTATATATTATTGTGTTGAAGTGGTTAGAATTGAAAATCATAGCCATATGCTAGAACTACATGAACGATATTATAAAATCCGTGAAGGAGTTTGGAGTTGAAAATATAGATGCCGTAAGTATTTGTTACGTTCTTAAATAATTATTGGTAAAATCTAATGTTTATATATTAATCTTTTATTTTTATATTATATTATAGGTTTTAAACGACAATCCGAGGGAAACACGCCTTTTGAAAAGTGGAGAGATGCGAGAATTAAAAGACAAGATTGCCGCGTATCTTGCTAATTTTTGTCCTTGATAAATTGTAATTAGTATAGATTATTTTTTAGGACTTTAATGTATATTATATATATATATATATATATATATATATATATATATATATATATATATATATGTATATATATATATATATATATATATATATATATATATATATATATATATATATATGTACGTACATAATATTATAATATATATACGAGCGATAGTTTATTATTACAAAGAGATTATTTTTGATTATTTGTAATTATCATTGGATTAATCATTGTTATTACATTGTATTATTATTGGATTATTATTATAAGGATAAAACAAAAAAAGAAAAAAAAATAGAAGTATTTTCTGCGGTCAGAGGCAAAACCGCAGCAAATAATGCCCACTTATTTGCTGCGGTTTTGCCTCTGACCGCAACAAATACTCCTCCTTATTTGCTGCGGTTTTGTGTTGACCACAGCAAATAATGCCCTTTTTTGCTGCGGTTTTGAACCGCAACATTTAAAGTAGGACATTTGCTGCTATCACTATTTCTTGGGGCCAAAACTGCAGCAAATAATGGCCAAAAAGCCGCAGCAAATGAGGTTTTTTCCACTAGTGGTTGTTTATTTTAAAATTTTTTTATTAAAATTTAATGATGAATATAAGCATAATATTACAATTTGATAATATACAACTTAAATGAGAAGAATGGTGCATTTTAAAAAAAGATATTTTATAAAAACTTATAATAAATTACAAATAAACATTAAGTATGTTTAAATCAAAAATAAAATGTCACTAACATTTATAGGCTTTGAAACACTTCTTTGTAGACAATATTTTCAGTGCGACGACATATTTTACCATCTTTATCACATATGAGAATTTTCAAACCTTTCCTAGTCACCCTAGACACTGCGACATAAAATTGTCCATGACTAAAAACGGGCTTGGGTAGAAACAAAGCAACATGTGATAGAGATTGTCCTTGACTCTTATTAATAGTCACCATAAAACAAAAAGATACCGGAAACTTCTCTAAAGAGCAACAAGGATTTTTGAGCTATCTAAAAATGTGAGTGTAATCTTCGGAATAAAAACCTTATAACCAATATTAGAACCAGATATTTTAGTTGCTTGTATATCTCGATCACCAAGATTATCAACCAAAAAGCGTGTACCATTGCATAAGCCAGCTGATTAATCCATATTTCTGAGCATTATTATTGGAACACCAGATTTTAACGCTAACTTATGGTTTGGAACCCTAGATGCACGTATTGAGTTGAGAAACTCAATTGAAAAGGCATCGTAGTTGTTACCATAGCGACCTTCAGATTTTTCAATCGAATATGAACTTAAGTATGACCTTTCTTCTTCAAGATAAAGTGACAATACATGTTCGTTAATCTTATCAACAATCTTATTTGTTGGTGCTAGTATTTCCCTTTCATGAAAGTACGAACTATCAATCAAACCCTCATGAATTCTAGGGTAAATGCAATTCCTCATCGACATCCACATCATCCTCAGAAGGATCGTCAATGAGCTCATTACTCTCATTTTCATCATCCCAAGGTCCCATCTCATCATTTTCTCCTAAGTTAACCATTGAATCAATTGGAACTTGATTCATAGAGGGTTGAGAAAATGTACAAGATGCAAAAGGAACGAAAGGATTAAGATTTTTCTGAGTTGGTATAAGCATAGGGGTAGGAGTAGGATTAGAAGAAACTACATTCCCTAAGGGTACTTCTACGTATAACTCCAAAGAGGGAATTTTGGTGGACTTTGAATGCTCCCACATAGCATTTATAGCCTCATCATCCTCAACAAGAAAGGCAAGCAATTCTCCACTCGTGTCATATTTAAAACTTATATTTACGGTACTTCTAGTGGGGTCCAATCCAATCTTAGAACATATAAAACGTTTAAACTGGTTCAAATCCATGTTCGAGTTGCGTGCAAACAACCTACGTCTTCCCCCAACATAATGAACTTTGCCACTACTTTCTCGAATATAACCATTCCAAAAACATACTATAGTGACGCGAAATGATGCCATTTTCTACATTAATACAAATAAAATCAACATCATCAACAACTTCATGCCTATACAAGTACATTATAGTCATTTGGTTATAATCTTTTTTGGTCTACAAATTAATAAAGTCTATAATGTAACTAAGTTCATACATATATAATGCACATAAAATCCAAATAATAAATCAATTAATAAATTCATAAATGATATTTCTAATACAAACATCAACATTTCTAATAATATAAAATGTACATCAAATTTAACTAATTCAATATGCTCATCAACAACAATACTAAAAAAACGCATAAAAATTTACCTTTGTGCGATCTAGAGTATCCCAGACTAATTTTGAAGTGCCAAATTGAAAGAGAAACGCAAGAATTGATGGATTCAAGCTAGTCTAATATTAGTTTTAAAAGGAGAGTGTCGAGTAGTATTAAGCTAAGGTTTTGAGAAATGGGAAAACAAAAACGAAAGGAAGCTGCTGCATATTTGTGGAGCTATTTGTTCGCAGTTAGTAACTGCGAACAGACCTAAACCACAGGTTTGAGATTTTCACGCTTAGTTTTGGAAATAAGATGAAAGTTATACTATTTTGTTCCTTTTTTTGATTTTTTGTCTTATTGTTTTCAAATTTTCGTTATTGGATGGAGGATATGTTACGAACTATTTAAGGTGTAAGTTACTTAAGCACTTGGTACCTATCATATTGTTCGGACCCATGGGAAAGTTTTAACCTTCAAGTGGAACACCTATCTTCCTAAAAATCCAAGTCAGCAAACCTCCATATCCAATCACACAACCTTTAGAAATACATTCACTTAAGTGAGAGATCGTTAAAGAGGGAAAATTGATTTCAATATTATTAGCCATGCAGTAAATTAGGGTTGCATCTTGTAGACTTACTTCACTGCGTTTGGAATTTCGCGGCAAAACAAATCTACGAGCAATGTTATACAACAATTTGTGTAGAGGGGACAGTGCATTATGGCTGACCTTCCCTCGTTTTTTAGTGATCCCTAAAAATTTCCAAACATCCTTTTCATCTATTTCAAAGAAAGTTATCTTTGATCCAACATAATAAACATCAAATCCATTTGCGGGCACACCTAGCCATTCTCCCAATTTTAACTTCATCTATTTCTGACTGTTGAACTCTATTTTAACTTCTTTAACAGAACTCGAACAAACACCATGATTAAGCAAAAAATTCGAGACGAACTCACGCATCAGTTTTGGGTATATTGGATTGCAGCAATATTCAGCGATCAAAGATTCCCAAGATTGAGTCTGTAATATAGTGTGTAATTGAGGAAAAAAGGTTGAATCATACCATTTTTTGTCCAATCCAAACCCAAGCATCACTTCTTTTGACACTTCTTCTGCATTTAAGTGAACATCGACTTTTGCCTTCTTTGCTGAAGATGATTTCTTTAAAGTAGACGGTCTTTTTCTCTTGTTCCTTGCTTGCCTTTTAGAGCCACCAGGAATGTCCTGCTGTTCTTTCGAGGATGACTCTTGAGCAGTTAATAAAGGTGTTGGGTGGATAATTCTTAAAGGCTTGGGTTGTTTCATTTTGGGTGTACGGCTCGTGGTTCTCATGTTGATTTGATGAGTTGGTGGAGTGAAATTTTGCAGAAAATGTGAGAAGATGAAGATGATTTTGGGATTCAGAGTTGATTGCGTTTGAGGATGAAGGGTTTAGGGCTTGACGTGTGAGAGTGTATATAATGAATGTGAGGGGACGTGTGTTTAGGTGATTCATGTTCCCCATTTAATTTATGCATGTGGACATCGAGTGTGAAATGGAAACAGACGAATTTAGTGAAGAACTATGATGATTTAACTTCCGTTATTTTATGAAAATAAAATAAAATAAATGAAAATTATATGCTACTACAGTCTGATCAAATTAAACATGCAATCATAAGAGCATTCACAGTATATGCTTTCAAATAGTGCGTACCTGATCCTTTCGATAATCGATTTTTCAATAAAGATTTTGTGGTTGATTGATCTTTTCAATTTTCATTCTGTCTTTAAGGATCACATATGTCACTCACTTCAATGCAGCTTGATCATGCCTAGTTCCAATCTCATTTTCTCATGTTGTTCCCTTGGAAGCTGTAGGAATGCTAATACATGATCGAATGCAACAAGAGGGGGGGGGGGGGGGTGAATTGTTGTGTATTAGGTTTAAGATTTTTGCCTCTAATTTTTGCGGAATTGTATCAAGTAAAGAACAAAACTTAAACTCAAAAACGAAAAGAAAAATAATAAAAGGAGACAAAGATTTTACGTGGAAACCTTCTTGGCCTAATAAGAAGGAAAAACCACGACCCCTCGGGATTTCAAAATTCTCACTATGTTTTAGGCAATCAATTACAATTACATAAAACAAATATGCTTCACTTGAAGCTTCTCTGCTCTAGGCCTATTTCTCTTCTCTTCTTTTCTCCTTCTCTTTCTCTTCTCACGCTTCTTTTGAAGCTTCTCTATTCCCCTAGACTTCCCTTAAGTCTAGTTACAACAAAAACACTCAATTTCCCTTACAAGGCCAATTCTTAAGAAGATTAAAATTAAGTAGTTGCTCAAGAAAAATATAATGAATTAATTGGCAAATACATGAACAAAATATTTTTCTTATTTCGATCTCACCTTAAGGACACTCTTAGATGGATATAGGTTGAGCGTAGCTTCCCTCGTTTATAAAGGGAACAGCCATCAGTGCACTCAACCCACGATTTCCATGTAGTGCACTCACCTCATGACTTCCATTTACTTACTTGCTCCCAAAGAAAATTGGGAAGTTATTGAAAGTAGAGGTGGAAAATGACTGCGGTTCTCTTGTACGGTTAATAGTACATGAGTCACTAGGAAGATCCCAAATTATAGGAGACTTGTTCAAAGTAGAGAATAAATCTCTTGGGTGTCCGAATTTATAGGAGACTAATTCAAAGTGAGGAATAAGTCTTCTCCATATTTTTAGGCGTTAAAAAAAAACTTTTTTCCAATTAATAAATTAATTTAATTAAGCAACTAATTAAACTTTTAACCTTTTACATCAACCAAAATCAGAAAACGTAATTTTCATAACTTCCAGTCAATGTCTTCTTCAGACCTGTATCATGGGGAACAGCGCACTGTCTCCATCTACAACTTTCGTCAGGACTTTAACTCTAGGAACAGTAAACTGACTTCTAAAGCAATTGTCCAACTTCTTGGATATTTGAGACATGTACAACTTCCACGAACCAAGTCATAGGCTTCATCAACGATTAACAAAATCGGATATATACCTACAAAACAATCTCTAAAACATGTTTGTTTATTTAAAAGTGAAGTCATCATCAAAACCTAAGAGGCCAACAAATTCCCCCTTTTTGATGAAGACAAACTTTATAAACAAACTTAAGTAAAATAGAGTAAAGCAAAATTCTTAGAGTATACTCGAGATTAAAGTAACTCCAAATAACTTAGTAAATTAACTCGTTACAATATAATTTACCAAGCACTCATAGTAGAACAATTTACTCCATACAAAAACATAACAAAAATAATTAAACTAACACAAAAATAGTTTAAACTAACACAAATTAACAAATAATATGACAAATTTAGAACAATTAAACAACAATTAAACTTAACAGCACAGATCAACTTAGATAATGATATTTTAAGCCCTTAGCAGATCACAGTATGCAGTAATTTCCATTAAAGAGCAATATAAATCAATCTATCAAAGATATGGAGACTATGTATTCACAACTTCTCTTAAGTTTGTGCATCTCTTCCCCCTTTTGTCATCAATCAAAAAGAATTGGGGGGCATCAAACCTCAGCACAAACCATATAGATTTGTCAGTGATGAAAGCAAGAAACAACAAATGAAAGTAAGTTCCATTAAAAGCAATTCAAATCTGCATAGAGTTAAGCATCACAGACCATGAAAATAAAAGCAAGAAAGGAAAATGTAGTAATTGTTCAACAAACAGATACAATGTTGTACCCCAAGTGGTACAACAACAGAAAGAGAAATTGTTTGATAAGTGTCACATCCAACAAATCATTAAAATTTTGAGGAGAGGGATCAAGGGGCGGTCTCTTCTTCATCAATGTATTCGGTCTGCACTTCAACAGTGTCCAACTTTGCAACAAGACGGTTTTCCATTAGGGTAAGTTGATCAACAATTGAGGCAAGAGAGACGCGAATTTCATCTTGAAAGGCAGTGAATTCAGACTGTAGATCCAGGAGCTTGGAGAGAATGGAATTTGAAGAAGCTGCAGGAACAGAGTCAAAGTTAGTACAACCAATATTAGGTGAAGTGTGTGATTGTGGTGGTGGTGTAAACTGGACAGGTGATTGTGGTGGTGATGGTATTTGATGTTGTGGTGGAGTGGCTGGCTTGGGAGAGGAAGGTTCATTAGGTGTTGGCTCAGGAATGGTGTCAGATGTGGTTTCATCAACCAAAGTAGCCTTGCGTTTCGAGGCCAACCTCCTACTCTTCCTTTGTATTGACTTAGCCTTTTTCCTCATAGCCAACACAATCTCTTCATCACTGGAATCACTGCAGAGATTGTGAGGAACATTATCATCCAAGGCTTCTTTCTGTTCTTCCTTTTCCCCCTTACTTGCAGCTCCGTCCTGTTCCTCTTTTTCAGATGTTTCAATATTTTCAGAGGGAACAGAATCTTGTTCCTTTTCTTTCTTATTCCCCTTGTTCTCCTTTTCCTCTTCAACTTCTTCAGCCCCTTCTTCTTCAGATCCAACTTCTACAACCTCCTCATGCATCAATATCCCCTCATCATTCAATTTTAAATGCAAATTTTGTAAACATTTCGCACCAATTTTCATGTTAGGACCCATTGGGAACTCCAACCCTTCCAATGGGACCTCAAATTTTCTAAAAATTCAGGTTAGCAACCCTCCATAACCAATGAAACTTTTCTTTTCAATGCAGTCTGATAAATGAGAGATCATCAATGAAGGAAAATTTATTTTAATATGTTTTTTCCATGTAGTAAATTAAAGTGGCGTCACGCAAACTCACTTGACTACGTTTTGAGTTTCGTGGTAAAATGAATCTGCGAGCAACATTGTACAACAATTTATGCATAGGAGACAGAACATTGTGACTGATCTTCCCCTTCTTTTGATCAACCCCTAAAAATTTTAGAATTGTTCGTTCATTGATGCCAGAAAATGCAATCTTCGACCCAATATAATATGTATCAAAACCAACATTGGGAACATTAAACCATTCCCCCAACAAAGCACTGTTAAATTCAATTTTAACATTTTTAACAATACTAGAACACATTCCACCATCATTAGAGAAATTTAAAATAAATTCTCTCATTAGGTTTGGAAAAATGGAATTGCAACTGAAAATGGACATCAATGATTCCCATTCTTGATTTTTTAAAATGTCATGCAATTTAGGAAAGTGAGTAGAATCATACCAATACTTATCCAACCCGAACCCTACTGTCATCTCCTTTGAAACTTCTTCGGCACTGTTTGGATCAACATGCTTCGAACGCTTAACTACTCTGGAAAATGAACCACCTTTTGGAAATGGAATCTTTCTTTTGGTACCTGTGGGCTCAGTGGAGTGTTTGGGTGATTCTTGTGTGGTTTCTGTTGGTGTGGGTGGTGCAGCATTCAGTAATGATGGAGGAAGAACTACTCTTAGTGGTTTTGGCTGTTCTGGTGTACGGGATTTGGTAGATTTCTTGTCGGATTTAGAGGATTTTGGGGATTTCATTTTTGAATTTTTGAAGGTGTTGAGAGAAGGGAGAAGGACGGTTTCTTGAGTGAGAGGTTGAGAGAAAGGTTTGGGGGACTGCAGTGTTATGACGTAAAGAGAGGGAGTTTAAATGATTGAAGTGACGGTTTACTCCTTCACGTCCCATCTCTTTATTGCCCTTTGCATTACTTGAGTGAAGAAAAAACCGTTTTCCCTTTTTTTTTTTTTTTGATTATGTTGGCTGTTTTTATAGACATATGAAATAAAAATAATGAAAATAAAATAAGATAGTATTGAGATGAATTGTGATATTGTGAGATTTTATATGAAGAGAATAATGAACAACTGCTTTGGTCTGATCAGATTAACACATGCAAATTAGAAGACATTCATGGTACAAACTTTATTAAGTGTTTACCTGATCCATTCAATAATTGATTTTCAATCAAGATATTGAGGTTGATTCCTGAACTTTTCATTCTCATGATGCTTCAATGGGAAATATATGCAACTAACTTTAGTGGAGCTTGATCATACCAAGTTCCAATCTCATCTTTTCATATTGTTCCCTTGGAAGTGGTTTGGTCAGAATATCTGCAACTTGTTCATTAGTGTTAACATGCTTTACGACAATATTCTTATTTTCAACATTATCTTTAAGAAAATGATGCCTAATGTGGATATGTTTTACTCGTGAATGATGCACTGGATCTTTAGATATACATATGGCACTGGTATTATCACAATAAATAGGAATGCATTCAATTTTAATACCAAAATCTCTTAGTTGCTATTTTATCCAAAGCATTTGGGAACAGCAAGCTGCTGCTGCTACATATTCAGCTTCGGCTGTGGATAATGCAACCGTGTTTTGTTTCTTGGAACTCCATGAAACTAAACATGAACCAAGAAATTGTACCATACCTGACGTGCTTTTTCTATTAACTAGATCACCTGCATAATCTGCATCACTAAAACCTTTTAAATCATAAACATCACTTTTAGGATAAAATAGGGACAAGTCGTCTGTTCCCTTCAAATATCTTAAAATCCGTTTTATTGCTGTGAGATGTGATTCTTTGGGATTGGACTGAAATCTAGCACATAAACCAACACTAAATGAAATATCGGGTCTACTTGCAGTTAGATACGATAAGGAGCCTATCATGCCTCGATACATTGTTTGATCTACGTTAGTTCCTTTTAGGTCTTCATCTAATCTAACATTTGTAGCCATGGGTGTATGGTTGGTTTTAGCGTTTTAAGAAGTTCTTTTATGTATTTTTGTTGATAAATAAAAATACCATTTTCAGTTTGTTTAATTTGCAAACCAAGGAAGAAATTTAATTCTCCCATCATGCTCATTTCAAATTCTATGCCCATAAGGTTGGCAAATTCTTTACATAACAAATCATTGGTCGCACCGAAAATAATATCATCAACATAAATTTGAACAACTAAAATATCATAACCTTTATTCTTAAAGAATAAGGTTTTATCAATTTTTCCTCTTACAAAGTTATTTTGAATCAAAAACTTTGATAGTCTTTCATACCATTGCCAAGGAGCTTGCTTTAAGCCATATAAAGCTTTGTCAAGCTTGTAGACATGATCAAGACAGGAGGTGTTCTCAAAACCAGGGGGTTGTTCAACAAAAACTTCTTCATCAAGAAAACCATTTAAGAAAGCACATTTCACATCCATTTGATATAATTTAAAGTTCATGAATGCAGCAAAAGAAATTAAGATTCTAATAGCCTCTAACCTTGCTACTGGAGCAAAAGTCTCAGTGTAATCAATACCTTCTTATTGATTGTATCCTTTGACCACGAGTCTTGCTTTGTTTCTCACTATTATTCCATGTTCATCTAGCTTATTCCGAAATACCCATTTCAAACCAATTACCTTCTTGTGTTTTGGTTTGGGTTCTAAGTGCCATACTTTATTTCTTTCAAACTCGTTCAATTCATCTTGCATGGCTACGACCCATTCGGAGTCCTTTAAAGCTTCCTCGTGATTTTTAGGTTCAAGTGATGATAGGAACGCAAAGTGTGCACAAAAATTTCTCATTTGGGATCTTGTTTGTGTTCCCTTATTTATATCACTTATAATTGAATCAATAGGATGATAACTTTGATATTTCCAAGGTTTAGGCACAAATTCTCTTATGGGAACAGTTGCATGTTCTTGTTCAGCAACATGATTGTCATTCTGTTCAGCTACTGGTTCATTCTGCTCATCTGTGGGAACAGCTGGATTGAGAACAGTCTGCTGGTCCTCTTGTACTGGTAGTTCCTGAACTTGGTCAGTTTCTTCTGCATCTTCTTGTATTGCATGTTCACTTGCTGTTCCTTGTTCTAACACTTTTATTTCTTCATCATTGTTCTCTAGTTGAGCAAGACCAATTTTAACATTATTGATATCCTGTTCACTTGTTGAAAAGTTAGTTTCATCAAAAATAACATGAACTGATTCTATTACACACATTGTTCTTTTGTTGTAAACTCTGTAAGCTTTACTTTGTGATGAGTAACCAAGAAATACTGCTTCATCACTTCTTTCATCAAATTTGCCTACATTTCGTTTTCCATTTACATGTACAAAACATTTGCATCCAAATATACAAAAGTAGGAAATATTTGGTTTAACACCTTTGAGTAATTCATAGGGTGTTTTTGAAGTGATTGGTCTTATTAATACACGATTAAGAATATAGCATGCAGTATTGACGGCTTCAGCCCAAAAATTTCTAGGTAGACCACTAGCAATCAACATGGTCCTAGCCATTTCTTCTAAGGTCCTATTTTTCCTCTCTACCACTCCATTTTGTTGTGGTGTTCTAGGTGCAGAAAAATTGTGATTTATACCATGTTCATTGCAATAATTCATGAAGTTTGAATTTTCAAATTCTTTCCCATGATCAGACCTTATGTGAACAATTTGATTATTGGTAGATTTTTGTATTTTATTAGCAAAAGAAACAAACTCATCAAAAGCTTCATCTTTGCTTACCAAAAATAAGGTCCAAGTGAATCTACTATAATCATCAACAACAACAAACACATACCTTTTGCCACTACGGCTTTGTGTTCTCATAGGTCCACATAAATCCATATGAATTAATTCTAACGGTCTAGTGGTAGTCACCAAATTCTTTGATTTAAAGGATGACCTCACTTGTTTTCCTTTGGCACAAGGATCACAAATTTCTTCCTTAAGAAATTTTATAGCTGGTAGTCCTCTAACTAGGTCTTTTGATCTTAATGCATTAATCAATGAATAACTAGCATGACCTAGTCGCTTATGCCAAAGTAGTGGGTCTTCTTCTATGACACTTAAACACGTTAGACTGGTTTTGGGAACACTGTCCAGGTCCACTACATAAGTGTTCCCTTTTCTGATTCCCTCAAGCACAGGGTCTCCTGTGTTGTTCCTAGAAATTATGCATCGTTCAGAAGTAAACTTAACAGAGTTACCTTTGTCACAAAATTGAGAAATACTTAGCAAATTGTGTTTTAAATTCTCGACTAAAAATACGTTATCAATGGCATGGGAACTTGACCTTCCAACCTTTCCTTTGGCAATTATCTCACCCTTCATGTTTTCGCCGAAGGTTACTGTTCCCCCATCATAGGCTTCAAGTGAGAGAAATTTAGATTTGTCACCCTTCATATGCTTGGAACACCCACTGTCGAGATACCATGAGTTGTTCCCCCTCACTTGAACCTGCAAAACAACTTAATGGTTAGGTATAGGAACCCATTCATCCTTGGGTTCCTTGTCGACAATACTTGAATCACATTTCTTAATCCATATGCGTTCGACATAATTTTTATTTGCTTTGGTATGCTGTTCCTTCTTTATACATTGATGTTTTAGGTGTCCAATTTTACCACAAAAGGAACAGATTTTACTACTAGGGAGATCAACATAGTCCTTTTTCTTTTTATCATTCTTAACATAGCCTAGACCTTCTTTACTCTTTGTTTTAGCTTCTAGAATCCATTTGGGAATTTCATTGATTTTCCCTTTTTCTCTTGAGTTTATTTTATTTTTCAAATATTCATTTTCTATTTCATAGGATTTTAATTTTGATTTCAACTTTTGAAATTCAGTGCTAACCATGTGAGTAGATATGTTGTTTACATCTTTACTGAATCCTAACAATTTATATTGATTTATTTCAATATTAAGAAAAACAAATTCCTGTTTCAATTTTTCATTTGTCTCTTTCAAAACAATATTCTGATCTAGCAAATTAAAAAATCTGCTTTGTACATCTATTCTAAATAAATTTAGGTAGGACACACGATCCTTGTTTGAGTTGAGGTCTTTCTCGATTTGGAGACACTTGATATTCTGTTTATCTAATTTCTCTTGTGTCTCCAAGAGAAACTTAATTAATTTATTCTTACTGAGTTTAGATGGATGTTTAGGAAGTGAGTTATAAGACATTACCTCTTTTTCTTTGGACTCTTCATCCTTGCTGTGATAAGATGCCATGAGGCATAGGTTTGCTGTTTCTTCTTCCACTGGAGCTTCTGTCTCAGCCTCGCTCTCCGTATCACCCCAAGCTGTAATCATTGCCTTTCTAAAATCAGTTTTGAAGTTTCCCTTCTTATATTGTCTTCCAACTTCTCTTGCTTTTCCCTTGCCCTTCTCATTTTTCTATTGAGGGCAATCCTTGATGAAGTGATCAGTGCTCCCACACTTGTGGCATTCAAAATTTGTCTTCAAGTTAACAGTTCCCTTTTCTTTGTTGTTTCTTTGATTTCCATATCTGCTGTTCCTGAAGAATTTTTTAAATTTTCTTGCCAACATAGCAGTCTCCTCATCATCAGTCTCTGATTCTTCATGATCCTTTGCTGCTAAAGCCAATCCTTTATTTCGGGCACTGTCGGCTGTTCCCAAATGCAATTCATGGGTCATGAGAGAACCAGCCAACTCTTCAAAATTGAACTTGGTGAAATCTTTCGATTCTTGAATGGCTGTGACCTTAGCTCTCCAACGTTCGTCTTGAGGAAGACTCCTAAGTATTTTCCTAACTTGTTCATCAACGGGAATGATCTTACCAAGAGAGACTAATTCATTCGTGATATTTGTGAACCTAGTGAACATCTCTTGAATGTTCTCCCTAGGTTCCATGACGAATCTTTCATATTTGGACATCAGCAGGTCAATCTTGGATCGCTTCACTTCACTAGTACCTTCATGGGTAACTTCTAGCAGGTCCCAAATCTGCTTGGCAGTTTTGCAACCCATAATACGATTGTGCTCATTAGAACCAAGTCCACAGTAAAGTAATTTAATAGCAAGAGCGTTCATCTCCATCTTTTGAAAATCTTCATTCTCGTATTCAGTGATTGGTTTTGGAATAGTTTCGTTGTTGGAGTTTATGGTCGTCACCTCGAAATCTCTAATTTCAATAACTCTCCATACTTGGTAATTTTCGGCCTTTATGAAGATTTCCATTCTATTTTTCCAGTAGGTATAGAATTTCCCATCGAACATGGGTGGCCTTTGCGTGGAGTACCCCTCTTCCATGCGTTCGTTCATCTTCAACATCTTGCCAGGGAACAGGATACTGCTCTAAGGGTTTTCTGATTAAAAGAGGAACAGGGCTCTGATACCAATTGTAGGAATGCTAATAGATGATCGAATGCAACAAAAGGGGGGGGGGGGGGGGGGTGAATTGTTGTGTATTAGGTTTAAGATTTTTGCCTCTAATTTTTGCGGAATTGTATCAAGTAAAGAACAAAACTTAAACTCAAAAACGAAAAGAAAAATAATAAAAGGAGACAAAGATTTTACGTGGAAACCTTCTTGGCCTAATAAGAAGGAAAAACCACGACCCCCCGGGATTTCAAAATTCTCACTATGTTTTAGGCAATTAATTACAATTACATAAAACAAATATGCTTCACTTGAAGCTTCTCTGCTCTAGGCCTATTTCTCTTCTCTTCTTTTCTCCTTCTCTTTCTCTTCTCACACTTCTTTTGAAGCTTATCTATTCCCCTAGACTTCCCTTAAGTCTAGTTACAACAATAACACTCAATTTCCCTTACAAGGCCAATTCTTAAGAAGATGAAAATTAAGTAGTTGCTCAAGAAAAATATAATGAATTAATTGGCAAATACATGAACAAAATATTTTTCTTATTTCGATCTCACCTTAAGGACACTCTTAGATGGATATCGGTTGAGCGTAGCTTCCCTCGTTTATAAAGGGAACAGCCATCAGTGCACTCAACCCACGATTTCCATGTAGTGCACTCACCCCATGACTTCCATTTACTTACTTGCTCCCAAAGAAAATTGGGAAGTTATTGAAAGTAGAGGTGGAAAATGACTGCGGTTCTCTTGTACGGTTAATAGTACATGAGTCACTAGGAAGATCCTAAATTATAGGAGACTTGTTCAAAGTAAAGAATAAATCTCTTGGGTGTCCGAATTTATAGGAGACTAATTCAAAGTGAGGAATAAGTCTTCTCCATATTTTTAGGCGTTAAAAAAAAAATTTTTGCCAATTAATAAATTAATTTAATTAAGCAACTAATTAAACTTTTAACCTTTTACATTAACCAAAAACAGAAAACGTAATTTTCGTAACTTCCAGTCAATGTCTTCTTCAGACCTGTATCGTGGGGAACAGTGCACTGTCTCCATCTACAACTTTCGTCAGGACTTTAACTCTAGGAACAGTAAACTGACTTCTAAAGCAATTGTCCAACTTCTTGGATATTTGAGACATGTACAACTTCCACGAACCAAGTCATAGGCTTCATCAACGATTAACTAAATCGGATATATACCTACAAAACAATCTCTAAAACATGTTTGTTTATTTAAAAGTGAAGTCATCATCAAAACCCAAGAGGCCAACAGAAGCGGTTTAGTCATGATATCTGATACTTGCTCATTGGTGTTTGCATGCTTTAAAATAATATTTTTATTTTCAACATTATCCTTAAGAAAATGATGCCTAATGTGGATGTGTTTTACTCGTGAATGATGCACTGGATCTTTAGATATGCATATGGCACTGGTATTATCACAATAAATAGGGACACATTCAAACTTAATACCAAAATCTCTTAGCTGCTGTTTTATCCAAAGCATTTGGGAACAGCAAGCTGCTGCTGCTACGTATTCAGCTTCGGCAGTAGATAATGCAACAGTGTTTTGTTTCTTGGAACTCCATGAAACTAAACATGAGCTAAGAAATTATACCATACCTGATGTACTTTTTCTATTAACTAGATCACCTGCATAATCTGCATCACTAAAACCTTTCATATCATAGACATCACTTTTAGGGTAAAATAAGGACAACTCATCTGTTCCCTTCAAATATCTTAAAATTCGTTTAACTGCAGTGAGATGTGATTCTTTAGGATTGGATTGAAATCTAGCACATAAACCAACACTAAAAGCAATATCGGGTCTACTAGCAGTTAGATATAATAAAGAGCCCATCATGCCTCTATACATAGTTTGATCAATATTTGTTCCATTTGGGTCTTCATCTAATATAACATTTGTAGCCATAGGTGTATTGTTGGTTTTAGCATTATTTAAGCCATATTTCTTGAGAAGTTCTTTTATATATTTTTTTTGGTGAATAAAGATACCATTAGCTGTTTGTTTAATTTGTAACCCAAGGAAGAAGTTTAATTCTCCCATCATGCTCATTTCAAATTCGGTGCTCAATAGGTTAGCAAATTCTTTACACAACAGTTCATTGGTGGCTCCAAAAATAATATCATCAACATATATTTGAACAACTAAAATATCCGAACCTCTATTCTTAAAGAATAAGGTTTTTTCAATTTTGCCTCTTACAAAGTCATTTTGAATCAAAAACATTGATAGTCTTTCATACCATCGCCTAGGAGCTTGTTTCAAGCCATAAAGAGCTTTATCAAGCTTGTAGACATGATCAAGACACGAGATATTTTCAAAGCCTGGGGGTTGTTCAACAAAAACTTCTTCATCAAGAAAACCATTTAAGAAAGCACATTTCACATCCATTTGATATAATTTAAAGTTCATGAATGCAGCAAAAGAGATTAAGATTCTTATAGCCTCTAACCTCGCTACCGGAGCAAATGTCTCCGTATAATCAATACCTTCTTGTTGATTGTTTCCTTTGACCACGAGCCTTGCTTTGTTTCTTACAATTATTCCATGCTCATCTAGTTTAATCCGAAATACCCATTTCAAACCAATTACCTTTTTGTGTTTTGGTTTGGGTTCCAAGTGCCATACTTTATTTCTTTCAAATTAATTTAATTCGTCTTGCATGGCCATGATCCATTTGGAATCCTTTAGAGCTTCTTCATGATTCTTGGGCTCGAGTGATGATAGGAACACAAAATTTGCACAAAAGTTTCTCATTTGAGATCTACTTTGTGTTCCTTTATTCAAATCACTTATAATCAAATTAAGAGGATGATAACTTTGATATTTCCAAGGTTTGGGCACAAATTCTCTTGTGGGAACAATAGTATGTTCTGGTACATCAGCTTGATCGACATTCTGTTCAGCTACTGGATTAGCTTGCTCTTTTGTGGGAAAAGCTGGATTGGGAACAGTCTGTTGGTTCTGAAGTACTGGCAGTTCCTGATCAAGATCGTTCCTTTCTGCCTCTTCTGGGATCTGCTGTTCACCTGCTGTTCCTTGATCTTTCACTTTCATTTCTTCTTCATCATTCTCTAGATTTGCAAGAACTATCTTAAAATTATTTGTATCCTGTTCACTTGACAAAAAGTTAGTTTCATCGAAAATTATGTTAACGGATTCTTCCACGCTCATTGTTCTTTTGTTATAAACTCTGTAAGCCTTACTGTGTGATGAGTAGCCAAGAAATACTGCTTCATCACTTCTTTCATCAAACTTCCCTATATTTCGTTTTCCATTCACATGAACAAAACATTTGCATCCAAACACACGAATATAGGAAATATTTGGTTTAACACCTTTAGCAATTCATTGGGTGTCTTTGAAGTGATTGGTCTTATTAATACACGATTCAAAATATAACATGCAGTATTAACAGCTTCGACCCAAAAATTTCTAGGTAGACCACTAGCAATTAACATGGTTCTAGCCATTTCCTGTAAAGTCCTATTTTTCCTTTCTACTACACCATTTTGTTGTGGTGTTCATGGTGCCGAAAAATTATGACTTAATCCATGTTCATTGCAATAATTCATGAAACTTGATTTTTGTATTTTGTTAGCGAAAGAAACAAACTCCATTAAAAGCTTCATCTTTACTAACTAAAAATAAAATCCAAGTAAATCTACTGTAATCATCAACAATAACAAACACATATCTTTTGCCACTACGGCTTTGTGTTCTCATAGGTCCACATAGATGCATATGTAATAATTCAAGTGGTTTAGTGGTGGTCACAATATTCTTTGATTTAAAAGATGACCTCACTTGTTTTCCTTTGGTACAAGGATCACAAATTTCATCATTAAGGAATTTTATAGCTGGTAATTCTCTAACTAGGTCTTTTGATCTTAATGTATTAATCAATGTATAACTAGCATGACCTAGACGCTTATGCCAAAGAAGTGGGTCGTCTTCTATAACGCTTAGACACGTTAGACGGGTTTTGGGAACAGTGTTCAGGTTCACTACATAAGTGTTCCCTTTTTTGATTCCCTCAAGAACGATGTCTCCTGTGTCATTCCTAGAAATAATGCACTTTTCAGAAGTAAAGTTCACAGAGTTACCTTTATCGTGAAATTGAGAAATGCTAAGTAAGTTATGTTTCAAATTCTCGACTAAAAACACATTATCGATAGCATAGGAACATGACCTTCCAACTTTTTCTTTGGAGATTATCTCACCCTTCATATTATCACCGAAGGTTACTGTTCCCCCATCATAGGCTTCAAGTGAGAGAAATTTAGATTTGTCACCCGTCATGTGCTTGGAACACCCACTGTCGAGATACCATGAGCTGTTCCCCCTCACTTGGACCTGAAAAAAAAAATTAATGGTTAGTTACAAGAACCCAGACTTTGTTGGGTTCCTTGTCGATTTTGCATGAATCATTTTTCTTAATCTGAATGTTTTCGACATAGTTTCTGTTGGAGACAGTGTACTGTTCCTTTTTGGTGCACTAGTCCTTCAGATGACCAGTTCCTCCACAGAATGAACATAATCTGTCACTGGGAAGATCAACGTAAGCTTTCTTCTTCTTGTTATTCTTAAAGTAATTTAGGCCTTTTGAATTTTTACTTTTGGCATCTTGAATCCATTTGGGAGTAATTTTGATTTTCCCTTTTTCTCTTGAATTTAATTCAAGCTTATCATCATTGTTACAATTGGATTCTAGAGTCAACTTTAAATTTTGAAAATCATTGCACAAATCTTTAGATGCACCATTCAATTCTTTATTCAAGCCTAATAATTTGTATTGCGACAACTCAATATTAAGAATAACATTTTCCTTTTTATTTCTCTCCATATTTTCCTTTAGAATTATGTTTTGATCCAACAAACCGAAAAATCTATTTTGGACATCGTATCTAAAGGTGTTTATATAGAAGACATGGTCTTTGCTTACCTTGAGTTCTTTTTCTAATTGGAGACACTTAACATTGCAATTTTCAAGTTTAGCTTGTGTCTCCTTTAGCAACTCAATTAATTTATTTTTACTTAAATTGGATGGATGTATAGAAAATGGATTAGAGATATGTACCTGCTTCCTTATGGGTTCCTTCTCCTTGCTTTCATGCATAGCCATGAGACATAGGTTTGCTGTCTCTTCTTCTTCGGGAACAACAGTTTCATCATCACTTTCTGTCTCCCCATGCAGCGATCATGGCCTTGCGAAAGTCACTCTTGTTAAAGTTTTCTTTGTTCAACGGTCTTCTTGAATCCCTTGTCTTTCCCTTGCCCTTTTCATTCTTCCACACTGGGCCATCCTTGATGAAGTGTTCGGTACTTCCACATTTGTGGCATTCAAGATTGGTTTTTGTTCTTCTTTCTTTGTTGTTTCTTTGATTTGTATACCTGCTGTTTCTGAAGAACTTCTTGAATTTTCGTACCAGTAAAGCAGCTTCTTCCTCATCGCATTCTGACTCGTCCTGTTCCCCAACTGCCACGGCCAGTCCCTTGTTCCTGGAACTGTCGGCTGTTCCCAAATGTAATTCATGCGTCATTAGGAAACCAGCCAGCTCCTCTAGATTAAACTTTGTAAAATCTTTGGACTCTTGTATAGCAGTAACCTTGGCCCTCCAGCGCTCATCTTGAGGAAGGCTCCTAAGGATCTTCCTTACTTGTTCATCAGTGGGAATTATTCTTCCAAGAGAGACAAGTTCGTTTGCTATGTTGGTGAACCTTGTGAACATCTCTTGGATGCTTTCCCTTGGTTCCATAACAAATCTTTCATATTTAGACATTAACAAATCAATTTTGGAACGTTTGACTTCACTTGTTCCCTTATGGGTAACAGCTAGCAGGTCCCAAATCTGCTTGGCAGATTTGCACCCTATTATACGATTGTGTTCATTTGGTCCAAGACCACAGTGAAGCAATTTTATTGCAAGAGCGTTTAATTCCATTTTTTGAAAATCTTCTTTTTCATATTCGGTTATTGGTTTGGGAACTACTTCATTGTTGGAGTTAGTAATGGTTACCGCAAAATCTCCAATTTCGATGACTCTCCAAACTTGATAATTTTCTGCCTTGATGAAGATTTCCATCCTATTTTTCCAGTATGTATAGAATTTTCCATCGAACATGGGCGGTCTTTAAGTAGAATACCATTCTTCCATTCGCTCGTTCATAATTGATGTTTTCGGGAACACCAGGATTCTGCCCTCAGGGTTTCCTGATCTACTGGGAACAGGGCTCTGATACCAATTGTAGACTCAATTAGGAACGGGAAAAGCAACAAGAGGGGGGAGGGGGTGAATTGTTGTTGTTACTAATTCAAGCGTTCTTGCCCTGTTTTTGCGGAATTGAATTAAGATAAATAAAGCTTGAACTTAGAGAAAAATAATAAAAGAGACAAACGATTTTTACGTGGAAACCTTCTGGGCCTATACAGAAGGAAAAACCACGACCCCTCGGGATTTCTAAATACTCCACTATGTTTAAGGCAATTAGTTACAATTACAATAAACACCTTACTTCACTCGAAGCGAATCAACGAGGCCAACTCTTCTCTCTCAAATTGCTTTACTCAAAGCAACAAATTTAGCTTCACTAAAAGCTAAAATCCTCAATAGCTTCACTCAAAGCTATCTAATTCCCCCTTAGACTCATCCGAGTCTAATTACAAGTTCTCTCAAAAACCCTTACAAAAAGAATAAACTCTTAAAAATAAAATCAATGAGTTGCTCAAGAAAATATTATGAATTAATTGGCAATTTTTAAAACAAAATATTTCTTGTGGATTTCCAAAAATAATCATATGAAAATAACAAAGTTCATGCGTTAGATACTTAGGGATAGCCGAATTCACTAGCTATTTATAAAAAATAAAATCTCTAAGAAAATGGAATAATCCAATCCATTATTCCTTTATCAAAAAGATCATGGGAGTAATGTGGATTAATCACACAGACGGTTATTTCCACAAGACTTGATTAAATTAAGCATCCGGTTAAAACAACAATAACCGCTGTTCCCATTTACTAAAAATAGGTTTTGTTCCCTTTCAGCAGCAGTTTCTTCAACAGCAGTTCCTGTTCCAATAATAACTGCTGGAACTTTTATGCTATTTATAGAAACGGTTATACTTAATAGGAATGGTTACATGCTAACTAATTATAGGTATGATAACCTATTTTCTAAGATGAAGACCGGTTAAACACAGTAATAATAGCAAAGACTTTTTCAACAATAGCTATTCCTATATTTAGCAAATCCAATATTTACTAAATATAGATCATAAAATGAAGGATCTTTATTTAGAAACTCATACGTAAAGTAATTTTTAGAAAACCTTTTGCCAATTAACTATAATAAATAAATGCAACAAATTAATTTCAATACATTAACTAAAAATAATAAAAATCAGAATTTATTAGTTAACGTTGGCTGACTTTAGTTTTAAGAACAGTGCGCTGTCTCCAAAATCCAGTTTTGCTAGAACATCCAACCTAGGAACAGTAGACTTCTTGTCTCTATTTTACATCCCAAGTGATATACTCTTCTTACATCTCTTGAATTCTTTTGACACGTACTTTTCAATAAACTAAGCCATAGGTACTATCAACGATCATTATTACAACCGGATATCGACCTGCACATAATCTCTTAAAAACATATTTGTTTAAATAAAGTCTAGTCATCATCAAAACTCAAGAGGTCCAACAGGTTTGAAATATACTCTCCCTTTGGTCTGATTTTTCCCCTTTTGGTGTAGTATGAAAGTTCCTCCTTATTAGCAAATGGTACATGCCTTCCTCAGGATATAGCTGCTCTATGATTTCCTCTTCTGATTCACTACTCTCAGCATCCCCTAGTTCTGTTCTTTGGAGTGTGCCTAGGCTGGTCAGAACATATGAACCTTCTGGTTCATCAGCAGGTGTAGGGGGTAAAATGACTTTTTCCTCTCCATCCTTGGCCACTAACATAGCCCTAGGTCCTCCCTCCCTATTGTTAATTTCAGTCCTTTCTATGTTGGTGAAAGCTCTTGCATTAGGGCATTCATTCCTATAGTGACCATGGCCATGGCATTTAAAACACACAACATCCTTCATGGGCACATTGGGTTTGTCTTTGGGTTTGCTAGGGGCTGCTGTGCTAGTGTTTTTATTGGTTGTGCTAGTGCCTATGCCTACATTCCCTATATTGTTACTGATTATATTGGTCTTAGAAGGAGCAGGTCTGAGTGGCTGTGCATATGTGCTTCTCTTCTTCGAATATTTTTCATATGTAAGGGCACTGTTACATGCTGTGTCAAAAGTCAGGTGTTGCATAACCTCAAGCTTTTCCCTTAAATCTTATCTCAAGCCTCCTATGAACTTCCCTATCCTCATCTCCTTTGGTTCATTGATGTCACACAGAACAAATAGCCTTTCCCACTCTTGTGTATAGTCTGGTACTGTCCTGCTACCTTGTCTAAGTGTGCTCCACTGCACAAAGAGCTGTTGTCTATAGGATGAGGGAACATATTTCTTCCTAAGGTGTTTCTTCAATTTATCCCAAGTGCTGATTCTTTCTCTGTTTTCCCTCCTCCTCTATTTCTGTACCCCTTGTAGCCAAATGGCTGCCAGCTTGGTTAATTTGATCTTAGCTAGCTAATAACGCTGATCTTCAGGTGTTTCTTTGAACTCAAAATATCTCTCCAGTCCAGCCTCCCAATCTAGGTATTCCTCAGGATTATGGGTTGTTCCCCCAAACTCAGACAAATCTATTCTCAAGGTTGTGTCCTCAGTGTTCCTCTCATGGTTGTCTACAGGTATAACCCTCTCTTTGATGCACATTCATCAATACAATAATCAAATTTCCAAAAATTCTTATACTATGATCAAATTTGTTTAATAATCAAACATATTCTGTAATCCTTAATCATAAATGAATTAATAACAAAGTAGAATTGAAAACGTACCTGTATTGGTGAATTTGAAATAAAAATCGCACTATACCTTTCTCTCTTATCACTCTTTACCAGAATGTGTGAAATGGCCTGTTACCTGGCTTTCTTCATACTCCCTTGTTCTTGTCCCTTCTCAAATCTTAAGCTCTGATACCAAGTTGATGCGAGTATGGGTTGAATGCTCCAAGAACACGATAATTCTCTCCAAGAACCAATGTCAAGACTGATCTTGACACAATGACACAACACACACACTCCTTCTATTTTGAATGAGAACAGAAGGTTGGCCAGAGCAACTCTAAGGAATGGTTCCTATGTCGTGGATAGAGACAAATGATCTTCACTAGATCGATTGGCCTCTTCCTCACACTCAAATTGAAATTCACTCTTCCAATTCTTGTGGAATAAACCCGAAAACTCACTTTGCTTCACTCACAAAGGACCCTCACAGGATAGCAATTGAAACAACAATTACTTGGAGAAATCTGTATTGAATAATCTGAATGTTGTTGATACAAGTGAGGTTAGCCCTTTTTATAGGACTCTAACGACCACATTTGGCGCCTAACAAAGATAACTACCTCCGTGCTTTATTGTTTAAGCGCGTGTAATACATGACAAATCAAAACGGAAAACAAAACATCCTATTTATTCTAAGTATCAGCTGCATCACAAAACTGTCGAGTAGGGGACCTTGCAGCTGAGTTTGTGGATTATGTGAGTATTATCAACATGGTTCTTGGACCCTGACTTCTTTGTCCATGTATAGAGATGCCATCTTCCAAGTTCCCACGTCCATCCATGCAGCAGGTTGCGTTCTCAATGCTGTGCAAGGTAGACTGATAGACGGTTGATCGTTCTGCTTGTTCTGTTGTCTGTTGATCAGAGTGCTTGTTTCTGTTTTGCTCAAATGTTGCTGTGAGGTTCCTCATTGATTCCTCTTGACTTTTCCATGCTTGGACACTCATGCTCAGTCTAGATTGGAGCTGGCCTTCCTTATTTGTCACGTCCAAATCAGTAGGTGCAGTAGGTGTAGCCATCAAGTTAGCAACTATCAAGTCAGTAGGTTCAACCATGTACTCTCCATGGCTTGTCTTGGCTTGTGGGCTGTTCATATTTGGATCAGAAGGCCCCTAGTTTGGATGGGTTTAATAGAAATCTTTATCAGTTCGCTTGGGATATTATGGGATTTGATGTTATACAAGCCATCTCATTTTTTCAATCAAGAATTATCGACCTACATCTTGTTGGCATGTGTTGTATAAATGCATTTCTAAGTTGATCTGTTCTAAACTTAAGCTTGTTTTAGGTGACATTATTGATCATGCCTAAGGCACATTTGTATTGAGTCGGAGTATCATGCACAACATTCTATTATGTCAGGACCTTGTGAAGCATTATACTACGAAGAACTATGCTCCTAACTGCCTTATGAAGATTGATTTGTGCAAAGCTTTTGACTCGTTAAACTGGCAGTTCATTAAGGAAATGTTAATTGTGCTTAATTTTCCCCATAAGTTCATTAAAATTATTATGACTTGTATTACTTCGATAAGCTATGTGCTCTTGATCAATGGTAGTCCTACCCCTGTTTTTAAAGTTCGGAGAGGCATTAGACAAGGGGATCCTTTGTTGTCTCTCCTATTTGTTATTTGTATGGAGTACTTGTCAAGGCTGCTGAAGAGTGTTAAGGGTTTGTATGGTTTACATCCTCGGTGTAAGACCATTAAGTTTTCACACTTATGTTTTGCTGATGACTTGATGGTTTTTTGTAAAGGTGATATGTTGTCTATTCAGGTCTTATGTGAGTGTATTGCAATCTTTACAAGAACGTTTGGGTTACAAGCCAATTCCTCAAAATCAGCTTTGTATACTGCTGGGATGCCTTCGGATGTTCAGAGGACAATGGTTGAAATATCTCACTTTTGCTTGGGAACCCTTCCTTTTACTTACTTGGGAGTGCCTTTATCGTTGAAGCGTCTTAGTGCGGTTGATTGTGAGAAAATTGCAGATAAGACGACCTCTAGAATTCGCACTTGGCAAGGAAAGTATCTATCTTATGCAGCTCGCCTTCAGCTTATCAACTTAGTTTGATGGGTATCTCAACCTATTGGTGTCAAATGTTTATTTTACCACGAAAAGTCATCAATTTAGTCAACTCTATATGTAGATCCTTTTTGTGGTTTGGTGTGCAGGAGACCCAAAAACCAGGTAATGTTAATTGGGCGGAGGTTTGTAGACTTAAGAAACATGGTGGTTTAGGTATTAGGAATCTCCAAATGTGGAATCTTGCTGATGTTGGCAAAATTGCATGGCATCTAGCCAAGTTAAGTGAATCGCTTTGGGTGAGATGGGTTCATGGACTTTATACTAAAGCAGGTCGTTGGGAGATCTTCAATGCGCCTATCACAGCTATTGTCTGCCTCTTGGTATCTGACTTCTTGTGATGCAGCTGGCTGGTAATCTTTGGCTATTGTCTGCTTCTTGCTATTCTCTGGAGTGCTTGCTGTCTGTTGATTTAATTCTTGTGCAGACTATTTTCTTGCTTGTTTTGTGTAGCTATTATGGTTTATTCTGTATAGCTTTGGATATTTGCTGACACTATGTTGTTGAATGGTTTTAGGCCTCGCTTTTCTCGTATGCACATGAAGAGTGGGACGAGGAAACCCTTCATTGAAGGTGGGCCTTGTTTCCACACTAATGGAAATTCAAAATAGTATATTGGTTTTTTCTGGTGAATGAAAATTTATTTTATTTGCCAAAAAAAAAAAAAATAACAATAACGGAAATTCGACGTAGTAGCATTGAACTTTCATGAAATGCCAATGGTAGCACTTTTGTAAGTTTTTCCCACATGGTAGCATCCAGTTTATGCCTTATCTAACTATCTACCATTTTCCGTAAAATTCTTGTCAATTTTCGTTTAATTCACTATTTTAACGTTTCTAGCCTTATTAAGTGTAAGTTCTAGTCTTTATAATTTGCCTTAAACATTTTAGAGCGTTAATAAATTAAATGGTTTATTATACGTCAAAATGGTGAATTAAAGATTTGAGAGTATAAAAATGGTTAGAGCAAATTATAAAGACAACAACCAACACTTAATAAAGGTAGGAATGTCAAAATAGTGAATTGAAATGAAATTGACAAGAATTTAACAGAAAATGATTCGACAGTTAGATAAGGCATAAACTGGATGCTACCATATGGAAAAATCTTACAAAAGTGCTATCACTGGCGTTGCATGAAAGTTCGATATTAAGATGATGATAATAATAATAATAATAATAACAACAGACCATATCAGATCAGACAAGAACAGACTAGATCAGATCAGATCAGAAAGATTCAGATCATATAAGACTGAATCAGACCAGATCAGATTAGATCAGATCAGACCTTCGTAAATTCAGATCAGATTCAATTAGATCATACGAAGAAAACAAGCCATAAAAATGTCCAACAATCCTCCTCCATTAAAAGTATATCAAGACCTCTTTATCTTTCACAAAACAAAATTTATAATTCTATTTCCTGGATCAACGCTAATATCCCTATGTATTGAATTAACGTCTAGTACAACATACTTCACGAGTGATCGAGCCAGAATTGATATCCTTACGAATTTAAATCAAATGACCCATACAATTACTCAAAGATAAAGTACACACAAAATCAATAACACGAAGTCATTAACCTAAGACATTATAAGGCCGTGTTCGTATATTATCATAAGTTTATCATAGTCGATATGCCAATCTTGACTACGTGAAGCGGCCACACTTCAAACTTATATAGGTAGATTCTCATCACATATAAAATATATCCCGGTGACGTGTATACAACACCAAGAGCTCTTTAACTCTTGACCTTGAGAACTTTCAATGGATGACTACCTCGTTCATTACGGTCCAAAGCAACAGTTGGTCATTAAAACTTCTTGCTTACGAAAATTGAAAGGAATTTTACCAAATTGAATTCAAGACACGATGTTAATTGCGTGTCAATTAGGCTTTTCCAATTGACTTTCATTGACATAATGTAATTTCAATTTACGCTTGTTAAATGGAATCCCTACTCATGGCTTTAGTGAATGAATTATCCACATTGAACTTAGTATTCATATAGTCAAAAGTTATGACCCCATTAGTGATAAGTCCTTGCAATAGGCTATGCCTCAGAGCAATATGACGAGACTTACTATCATACACTTAACTATAAGCCGTACCCAAATTCGTCATGTAATCCGCCTGAATCGCCAATGGTAAAATTGGCTTAGGTAACAAAGGTATCTCAAACATGAGATTCTTCAACCACTCCGCTTCATTTGGTGCCGAGGCAAGGGCTATGATTTCTGCGGACATAGTGGAATCAGTTATACATGTGTTTTTTCTTTAAGGACCATGAAATGACACCTCTCCTAAAAATAAACCCCCAACCGCTAGTTGAAGAGTTATCCTCTTCATTAGTGATCTAATTAGCATTGGAATAACCTTCCAAAATAGGAGGTTCACCACTATAAGTAATACCATCATCCATGGTGCGCAACAACTATCTTAATACTCTTCTTATCGCCATCCAATGATGGGGACCCGGGTTGCTTGTAAATCTATTTAGTTTACCAACCGAAAATGCTATGTCTGGCCTTGTATAGGTCATGACATGCATCAAGATCCAATGACCTTTGAATACTCCAATTTTGAAATTGGTTGTCCAGTATGTTTGGAAAATTTCATACCTGGTTCCATGGGATTAGAGGCTGGTGCCTTATCCAGCATGCTAAATCGCTTAAGTATTTTCTCAACATAGTGAGATTGACTTAACTTGATTCGGTTACCTTGTCTTATGATCTTAATACCTAAGATCACATTGGCATCCCCCACATCCTTCATTTGAAAGGATCTAGAGAAAAAGTCTTTTGTCTCTTGAACTTGTACTAAACTAGTACCGAACACAAGCATATCATCAACATAAAGACAAATGGTAAACCCATTACCATGGCTATCAAATTTTCTATACATGCACTTATCGGCTTGATTCAAGTTGAATCCAAAGAAAAAAATTGTTTCATCAAATTCTTGATGCCATTGCTATGGTGCTTGTTTGAGCCCATATAGGGATTTAACATGTTTCCAGACCTTATGCTCTTGTCCTTTCGAAACAAACACTTCGGATTGTTTCAGGTAAATTTCCTCATCTAGCTCCCCATATAAAAATGTGGTATTAACATCCATTTGATGGATATCTGGATTATAAATTGTAGCTAACCCACAACCGAAGTGGTTATTCTTGCAACTCGTGCATATGTATCGAAATGATCAATACCAAGCTTTTGTCTAAAGCCTTGTGCCACTAAACGGGCTTTAAAACTTATCAATAGTACCATCAATCTTTATTTTCTTTTGAAAAATTCATTTGCAACCAATTAGTTTACAAGTAGGAGGAAGATCCACCAACACCCAAGTGTTATTTCCTTTGATGAATCGTATCTCATCATCGATAGCCTTTTTCAGAAAAACATTACCATGTGATGCAATAGCTTCTCCGTAAGTCAATGGGTCACCTTCCACATTTAATAAATATGGAACACTAGAAGAAATTTCGTTTCTAGTACCTTCAGCTAAATATACACTGAAACTTGGTCCAAAGCTTTTAGCTTTCAGTTGTCTTTACTTCGTTTAGGAATAGAATCAACATCTTGTTGTTCATCTAAGTGTCATTATCATCGACATCTGGAGTTGAACCTTGTTGATTATCATCAAGATCCTCATTGGTACTTAGTTATGAAAATCTATTTTCATCAAAATTGCATCTCTTGACTCCATAATCAAATGAATCGATGTGTACTCGTTTTGTTCTATTACATAGAACCTATAAGTTTTGCTATGAATAGCATAACCGATAAAAATGCATTTTATGCCTCGTTCACCAAGTTCTTTCTTTTGTTACTAGGCAATCTTACAATGGCCCTACAACCCCAAACTTTAAGATAGCTTAAGTTTGGTTTTCTTTTTTTACCAAAGTTCATAAGTAGTCTCCTTATTTGTTCTCGTAGGAAACTGGTTAAGATTGTGACAAACCGTCAACATTGCTTCACCCTAAAATCCTTCACTCAAGCTTGAGTAGGATAACATTGAATTTACCATCTCTTGTAGAGTACGATTTTTCCTCTCTGTCGCACCATTTGATTGTGGTGTGTATCCGACGGTTGTTTCATGTATAACATTGAACTAAAATAAGTTGGATCATAATATTCACCTCCTTTATAGGTTTTTAACCTTTTAAGTTAACTACCAAATTGTATTTCTACTTTATTTTTTGTAAATCTTAAAAAATTAAGAGCTTTATCATTTGTATGTAAAAGGTATACATAACAAAATTTGGAAAAATCATCAATAAAAGTAATGACATCTTTTTTATTTCTCAATGATGGTGTACTATGAAAGTCACAAAGATCACTATGCATCAAGTCCAAAATTTTAGATTTACGTTCAACGTTCATTGCATCAAGTCACTATGCAACCATGTTGATAGTACTAACATTTGGATTTTCATCCCTTTGATTTTCTTAAATCTTTATGCTACACTCAACAACAATATGTTGTCCAAGATAGGAGGGTGTAATCTCCTCTCTTTTATGCTTAAGAGCATGTCTAGCATCCCTCCAACAAGGAGGCAAGTTCTCTATAATGCTTGAAACAATAAAAACATCATCCATTTAATTTCATGAATTTTCATATTAGCATGCATTCTTTGTAGTTCATGAAATTGGTTAATTACGAGGCGATTATCAACCATCTTATAAGAATTAAAGTTACTTACAAGGAATTTCTTGGAGCCAGCATCCTCCGCCATGTATTTATTCTCCAAGCTTTGCCACAAATCCTTAACAGATGATGTGCTCGTTTTTAGAGCACATTTACCTCCTCATTGTAGTGTCGAGTCTCACGTTTTAGAATGCTTGTTACATACTTTACGCATGGTTTTACCTTGTTCTTGTCTCCATGGTGTTTTGAGGTAGTTTAAGGTATTTTCGGAGATTTAAAGATATTTTACGTTGCGTACGAGACTTTGATGCTTCGATTGAGGATTAGGGACACATATGGAACCTTCTCCAAGCATCCTAAGTCACCCGCGAGAGCCTCGCAAGGCTCAAAGACCTTTCGGCATTTCAAAGATACATTCAGAGACGGAAATTAAAGCATTCAACCACCCATTCGGTCGAATGGGCGCTGCTTGGGCGAATGAATGCCCCATTCGGGCGAATGGAGGCTTACTCGGGCGAATAAAGACCTTAACTCTTCTCTGAAGCTTCAGATACACGCTGGATATGGCGAATCACACTCCATTCGACCGAATGGAGGGCTATTCGGGCGAATAGGCTTAGTATTCGGGCGAATGGGACTTGGAAGGCTACATATTGTGCACAAAGTTGCTGGAAATATCGAATGGTGCCCATTCGGTCGAACCTACCTTTCCTTCGGGCGAACGACATGTAAAATCTACGCGATTTCTTTTCTTTGTAAACCGAACTCCGAGGGATTTTAGGGCATTTTACCCCTTTTGTTCCTTAGCTTATGAATACCCCTCATTTCTGTAAAACTTCGGGGGATGCCTAGTATGGGTGCCTTTGTGCCTCATTCTAGAACATCACTCTTTCATTGCTTTTCTTTACTTTTTCCATAGTGTAGATTGATTGTTCTTCATTTATGCTTTCATCTACTTTCATGTCACTTCATTTACGTAAGTTTATTTCTCTAATGCTTTGATGTCTTTATTGCTTCCCTTTATTGCTTTCCTTTAATGCTTTCATTTAATGCTTTCTTAGTTTAAATTTAATGCTTTCATGTTCTTCAATTGCTTTAATGCTTTCCATGTATATTGCTTTTAGTTTCAATATGCTAGAGTAGTTTCTTTAGGGGTTTTAAGTTAAAGAAACCCTAGGTTTGGTCTTGTCTTCAATTTTTAGGATTAGGGTTGAGGTTGATGATGGTTGTTGATAGATGTTCAATTTGAATCTTGTCCTGCCACTCTTAGAGAGACATAGGGCGATTATAGGTCGTTCGTGTTCCTCTTAATATGTAGAGTGTCTTGATTGATTATCGCTCGAACTCGCTTTACCTAGCTTATCTTTATTTCCAATAGACCATCCTAAGGTGGACGTAGTCTTATCCCCGCTTGTCTTTCAATGTTGAGTTTCCCTTTTTATTCTTGTTATTAGTTATGTTCATCCACCAACCAACCTTCCATATAACCTTCCCACACCAAGTCTTTAGTCTAGCATCCCTTGTCCTTGTGGTTCGACCCCCGACTTACCGCTACACTCGTTATAGTAGTATTAAGGTGATTATAAATATTGTTTGTATAACTAGACTTTTAGTATTAACGACGTGCTAGGAGCCGGTTATCAAAATGGCGCCGTTCTCGGGGACAAGGCGTTTTGTTTAGATTTTAGTTTTGGTATGGTTTGTGAATAGCTCTTAGTTTTTGTAATTTTTTTTATTTATGGTTTGCTATCCCTTACATCAATACGAGTATGAATCTTTTTAGAGATTCTTTGTTAGACATGGGGATTCTCTCCCTCATGAGCATAATGTTGAACAATGGCAAATTTGCCTTGACCTTTATGAGGGTTTGAATAGTGTGACTAGGGAATTAGTGGCTGATGTTTACTCAAGTGCACTCCTTGACCAACCCCCGATTCTATGTCTAAACTTCTTCAGATGGTTGGCCAAGGAAAACTTTAAGAAAGAATATCTTGGTCTCCCTCCCCTTGAGGTTCCACTAGCCTACCCCTTTATCGATTACAAATATGGTGATACACCAATGGGAGATGAGTTGGAGAGAACGTGGAGTGTTAACCAATTGAAAGGGCTATTGAGGAGAGCCTAGGTACCCATGACCACCTTGTGCCTTGGCGCTAGACCATGACCTAGAATCCCCTTGCCTTGTTGCTTACTCCCCTCCATCTATTGATGATCAACTTATGGATGAGTTTTATGATGATATGTACAATTGGGAGGAGTTTACATTCCCCACACCCTTGCATCATGACTCACCCGTTCCTTGTGCTAATGCACCACCTACCGGCGAGGTTCTTGTTGATGTGCCTTGTGCACTTCACCATGATGAACCCCTCACATATGTGCATGATCATCTAGCTAGTGAACCCAGTGACTTAGAGGTAGATATGCCCTCGATTGAGGAGTCTCAAGTACATACCCTTAGTGTGCCTTCTATTGAGTCTCACCCTACACCTCTTAGTCATTGTGAGATGCTTTCCATCGCCCTCTATCATGCTCAACTTGATGCTTGTGATGCCTTGTCGCTTGTTTCCCTCCCCCTCCCTTTGTTCGCTCTTCCTTCGGCTTTTCATCTCATTATGAAAAGTCGATCTTTGTTCTGTTTCTTCTTTTCTTCTTTCTTCTCTCCCTCTTCTACTCCCCAACTTCTGCTGTTGTGGGGAGTGAGTTTGACAAATTCCTCCGGAGTTTGACTAACTATATAGTGAGTCAAGCCTAGCTAAAGACCTTAAAGAAGCGCTTGTTGGGAGGCAACCCAACTGTAAATATTATTTTTTTTTCATTTTTGTTCTCTTTCATTGCATAGCATTTTTGCTAGTCAGTGCTCACGTTTGGTTTGTAGTGTTGTTTGTTAGAACTTGCAGATCCAAACGACCATTAGCATTGACCCTCGAAAAGGTTTGTTTGCGATTGATTTGATGATGTTGAGAGGGTCAATGCTCACATTCCCGAGAGGGTGAGAAAGAGGAGAAAGGAGGCTCAAAAGCGCAATACATCAAAAATGAAGAATATAGCTTCACCCTAGCTTAGGGGTGGCAATCACTCTAGCCTCGCGCTTCTTGCCTCCACTTCTTCCAAGAAGTCGAGAGTTCTTAGACCACTTTAATGGTGGTGATGGTAATACTAGGAGTGAAAGCCCTCCTAGCCTAGGTATAACCTTTTTTCCTCTTTATTATTGACTAGTTTTTGTTTGTGTTGGGTATTGTGACAATCTTGTTGACCTCTATTTTAAACGTTTCATCTTTTCCTTCTCTCTCCTTCTTTGCTAGAGACTAGCAAAGGTTTGGCTTGGGGGAGAGTTAGTCAACACTATTGTCACTATTACTCATTTGTTTGTGCAGTTAGTATTATGCAGTTCTAGGTTAGTGCATTAATTTCTAGTATGAGAATGACCTTAGTTATACATAATATAAATATATTCTAAACTTAATTTCTTCTCTCTTTTCTTTTCTTTTAATTGGATTATAATACCTAAACCCTTATTTTGCAAAATAAAAAACCATTGTTTAAGACCCGAACAACAACCGCATTTGCTTTCTTCCTGAAATTGAATTTGTTCAAGAAAATACTTCCTTCTTCCCATGCCTTCGATCGAATGCGGCCATGGCAACAAGTCTTTGAACCCTTCGTATCCAATAATCCAAAACACAACAGTATTAATGGTTGCCTCTTCAATGTTCACCTTCTTCCTCTGATTTCTTCTTCTTCGAATTCTTTTTTTTTTCTCTGATTCTTTCTCTGATTTCTTTCTTTGATTCCTTCCTCTGATTCTTTCGCATTCTCCCTCTGAATCCTTGATTCTGATTTTCGCAAGAACGAACAGCCTATTCCTCATTGTTGGTCTTAAGTTTCGATCCTTTCTTGAGTATTCGAAGGAACAAACAAACATGGCTCTTCTTTAGTATGTCTGATTTCTTGAACAAACAAACCCTCATCGTTCCCTTGAACCCACCGAGGAAGGGGCAGCAGCCACAACCTTTGATTCCTTGTCCTTTTCCGGGAACAAACACATCACAGCCACCTTGTTATCTTCTCCTCTGGGTTTTGGTTCTACAGCCCTCACTCTCCTCTTCAAATTTTGTTGCTCGTGACCCAAATTATTCCGAGTTAAGGTGAAGCAGCAAGGCTCATGGTTTCCTATTCATTTCATTGCTTTGGCCGCCGGTTCTTTTAGGTTGTTTGAGGTACAATCCTTAACACAAAATCTTTCTTTTATGATATTCTTAATCTTTTGTTTGATCTATATCTCCCTTATTCCATGATTTGTTATTTCAATTAAAAATCTCACCACCTTTGAACATTGTTGGCCTCTTAGGTTTTGATGATGACTTCACTTTTAAATAAACAAACATGTTTTAGAGATTGTTTTGTAGGTGAATATCCGATTGTGTTAATCGTTGATGAAGCCTATGACTTGGTTCGTTGAAGTTGTACATGTCTCAAATATCCAAGAAGTTGGACAATTGCTTTGGAAGTCAGTTTACTGTTCCGAGAGTTAAAGTCCTGACGAAAGTTGTAGATGGAGACAGTGCGCTGTTCCCCACGATACAGGTCTGGAGAAGACATTGACTGGAAGTTACGAAAATTACGTTTTCTGTTTTTTAGTTAATGTAAAAGGTTAAAAGTTTAATTAGTTGCTTAATTAATTTAATTTATTAATTGGCAAAAAGTTTTTTTAAAACACCTAAAAATATGGAGAAGACTTATTTCTCACTTTGAATAAGTCTCCTATAAAATCGGACACCCAAGAGATTTATTCTCTATTTTGAACGAGTCTCCTATTATTTAGGATCTTCTTAGTGACTCATGTTCTGTTAACTGTACAAAAGAACCGCAGTCATTTTCCACCTCTACCTTCAATAACTTCCCAACTTTCTTTGGGAGCAAGTAAGTAAATGGAAGTCATGGGGTGAGTGCACTACATGGTAATCGTGGGTTGAGTGCACTGATGGCTGTTCCCTTTATAAACGAGGGATGCTACGTTAAACCGATATCCATCTAAGAGTGTCCTTAAGGTGAGATCAAAATAAGAAAAATATTTTGTTCATGAATTTGCCAATTAATTCATTATATTTTTCTTGAGAAACTACTTAATTTTAATCTTCTTAAGAATTGGCCTTGTAAGGGTAATTGAGTATTTTGTTGTAATTAGACTTACGAAAAAGTCTAAGGGAATTGAAAAGAGAATCGTGAGAATAGAGAAAGAGAAAGGGAGAATAGAGAAAGAGAATTAGGCCTAGAGTAGAGAAGCTTCAAGTGAAGCATATTTGTTTTATGTAATTGTAATTAATTGCCTAAAACATAGTGAGAATTTTGAAATCCCGGGGGGTCGTGGTTTTCCTTCTTATTAGGCCAAGAAGGTTTCCACGTAAAATCTTTGTCTCCTTTTTATCTTTTGCTTTTTACGTTTAAGCTTTATTTTGATTGTTAAAATTCCGCAAATTAGAAGAAAAACGAAGTAAAGTTAGATACACAACAATTCACCCCCCCCTCTTGTTGCATTCGACCATCTTCGTGTATTTCAACAAACATCATTTTCATAGCTATCAATTGTCATTACCTGGATCGTTGGTCATTCATCACCATATTTTAATCATCTCTGTCATCATCGATTATCACTAACATTTGAATTCATCATCGCCATCAAAAATCTGATTCTTGAGTAAATTGATGCATCTGCTAAGTGCTATATAGTCAAAACCTATATTATCCACATTCCGAATTCAAAACAAAATGGTAATTTGAATGTTGTTGAGCCCTTCGTTGCATCATCATCTTTGAAACTTTTATCCATCATCATCCTCGACTTTCACTTGAATAATTATATTTGAATAATTATATATGGGGTTAGTTTAGATTAGAGGTTGGACTTTGGTGGGAAGATGCCATTGGGTTTCATCTTAGTTTGTTAATTTGTAATTCATTTTATGAAATCAGGAAGCATCATCTATTGATGGCAAACTTTATCAACCTAGTGACGTTTACGATTGGTAATCGAGTACGTATGTCGAGGTGAGTAGTAGCAGTCCCTTAAAGGGTCTGATCAGACTACATTCTTGAAATAAACTTTTTACTAAAGCTTTTGAATTGGAAATTGTTGAGACAAATGTTGTTGTGAATGTTTATGCTGATATTATGATATGGTCAATGGATCGGGCTTGCGAGCTGGTCATTGACGGAGTTGAGGAACATTGTTCCTTACTCCCAGTTTTGAAGCGAATTGTCATTGAGATATTGACTAGCTTCACCCGAGAGCGACATAGCCTTAAAGCTATGGGGCACCTCTCAAACTAGACTCCCTGTGCGCACATAGATCTAGGGAACTAATGTTGTTTTTAAACCATTGTTTAGAATTGGTGTGTTATATTGTTTTGGACTGTTACTTCTCATTCAGTTTAATCTGACCCCATGTGTTTCCATCTTTTAGTTTGATTACAGATCAGAACCAGTTGGGAACGATGGGTTAGCGGTGATTGAATAGCGTTCCAAGGATGTATATTGAGCTGAACCCGTAGGAATTTGTTGATTTGTATTAGGATTTTGGATAAATGTAAATTTGTTTTGGCTGTGCTGGTTATATCGGACTTGTAGAGAATTATGTGATTATCTTGTGTATTAGTTAGATGTTGGTTTTGGGATTTAGCTGAGTTAGTCATGTTGAAGAGCTTGTGACCCTTTTGCTTGAGTTTCGGAAGTGTGATTTCAGTTTCTTGGGAAACGAACCCAGTGATGACCCTGTTTACCCAGTCAACGGTAAGTCGAGTTGTTACATGATATGGCGAATCACACTCCATTCGGCTAAATGGAGGGCTATTCGGGCGAATAGGCTTAGTATTCGGGCGAATGGGACTTGGAAGGCTACATATTGTGCTCAAAGTTGCTGGAAATACCAAATGGTGCCCCATTCGGTCGAATCTACCTTTCCTTCGGGTGAATGGCATGTAAAATCTACACGATTTCGTTTCTTTGCAAACCAAACTCCGAGGGCTGTAGGGCATTTTACCCCTTTTGTTCCTTAGCTTATAAATACCCCTTATTTTTGTAAAACTACGGGGAATGCCTTGTATGGGTGCCTTTGTGCCTCACTCTAGAACATCACTCTTTCATTGCTTTTCTTTACTTTTGCCCTAGTGTAGATTGATTGTTCTTCATTTATGCTTTCATCTACTTTCATGTCACTTCATTTATTTAAGTTTATTTCTTTAATGTTTTGATGTCTTTATTGCTTCCCTCTATTGCTTTCCTTTAATGCTTTCATTTAATGCTTTCTTAGTTTAGATTTAATGGTTTCATGTTCTTCAATTCCTTTAATGCTTTCCGTGTATATTGCTTTTTGTTTCATTATGCTAGAGTAGTTTCTTTAGGGGTTTTAGGTTAGTGAAACCCTAGGTTTGGTCTTGTCTTCAATGTTTAGGATTAGGGTTGAGGTTGATGATGGTTGTTGATAGATGTTTGATTCGAATCTTGTCCTGCTACACCTAGAGAGACATAAGGCGATTATAGGTCGTTCGTGTGGCTTATAGAGTCACCAACTTCCTCTCGATATCTTGAGTATCTTGATTGATTATCGCTCGAACTCCCTTGACCTAGCTTATCTTTATTTCCAATAGACCATCCTAGGGTGGACGTAGTCTTGTCCTCGCCTGTCTTTCATTGTTGAGTTTCCCTTTTTATTCTAGTTATTAGTTAAGTTCACCCACCAACCAACATTCCATATAACCTTCCCACACAAAGTCTTTTGTCAAGCATCCCTTGTCCTTGTGGTTTGACCCCCGACTTACCACTACACTCGTTATAGTAGTATTAGGGTGATTATAAATATTCTTTGTATAATTAGGCTTTTAGTATTAACGATGTGCTAGAAGCCGGTTATTAACAGACTCATGGTATTGGTAGATGTCAAAGAGCGAGTCATGCATCCCAATGAGAATGTGTCTCCGACTAATGAAGTCATCATTTTTCCATTTGTTCCTCTTCCTTGTTTGTTCTAAGGTTTCATTTTCCACCTACTCCGTTTGGGGGTGCTTATAACGTACGCCACGTTCAAAGGTAGTGAGAAGGATCATCATCTTCTTTTGCTTACGGTGAAAATCAACACCAACAAACTTCTCTAACTTAGAGAAATTGGAAGTTAATTCTTAGATACTTATCACCCCAAAGAAAAGTATCACAAAAGTATATTACAAATAATAAATGCGAAATGCAAATTACAATTAAGAGGAATTTGTATTCCCCTTTGCTGATGGCTAAAACAATAAACTTACAAAATTACACTAAAACTTGAAGACCGTTACCTAGAAACTAGATACAAGTTGTAGGCTTATGATCACTTTCTTTTTATGATATTTTCCCCACAAAGGTACTTGGGTTTTGAACTTGAAAATTCACAAAGAGATACAAAGAACTCAATATACTCTTAGTACTTAGGATATATAAATTAGCAACAATGTATGTGAATGAATTATAAACTTGAAAGATTAACAAAAAGTTTGGAACTCTTTTTGAAAGATACAAGCAAGAGAGAAAGAAAATAAGGATATGAAAGAATTCAAAAAAGGTGTGTGTTACGTCTTTCCCCAAGACCCCTATTGTGGTATTCATGAGCACTATTCCAACGTATTAACACATTTATAACTTCAGAATCAAAGTTGAACAAGAACAGAATCTTATTCTCATGGATCAATCAAGACAAAAAGGCAAAACGATCCTAGTAGAACCAAAAGTCGAGTCAGATGTGGTTCCACCATCAGGAAAGCTGAGTCGGCTTTTCCTGGTGACTCAGTTTTCCTATTTTGCCTTTGTCCTTCCCTTTGACCCCTTTGGACTTTTGTATTTTTCATACACATTGTCCCACTACTACCTGTAGCTCTTGGCATATTTCTTAGGGATTAATATACATTAAATGTCCAATAGCGACACGAAAACGTACGATTGAGGCTAGTTTCAGTTTTTTTTATAGTTAAAAAGATTCGATTTGAATTTACCTCAAACTGTCGTTTGCACGAAGAATTCCTTGTTTCTATGTTTGAAAGTAAGTTAAAGTGAGTTTTAGAGAGAATATATTATTGTAGAGTGGTATAGGGGTGTTTATAAGGATAATGAATTCAAAGACATTTTCGTAATTTTATTAAAAAGCTTGCACGCCATTGAAGGTTGCAAAAGCAAGCCATTGAAGGTTGCAAAAGCAAAGACAATGCATGAAAATGATTAAAGATTACTAAAACAAGCTATAGTCTTTTCTTTTGTAACCTTCAATGACTTGTTTTTTTGCAATGAGGATGTATTTGCTTTTCGTTAATTTCATGCATTATACGTCTAGTTTGATAATTTTACCTCTTTGTGCTTGATCTTCAATAGACTCGACATCTTATTTCAGTCGTAGTTTGACAATTTTGCCTTTTATGCATGATCTCAAGGTTGAACATATGGCTGCTTTATGTTGAAATGAAGAGGGATGAAAGATAAAAATTTACAACATTCCAAACTAGTACACACTCTTTAAACATATTGAAACAAGTAACTGACTCACAAAGTGTCCCATAGACATAGGACATGACACTAACGAACTTAGAGAACATGACCTACTAAGATAACCACTGCCTCAGATAACTAATTGATCTTGAAACATAACTAATTGATTTGAATCATTCAAGAATTTACATTGCACTCTTCGGTAGATTCAAGGTACTATTAATTATGGTATACATTTGTATGAATCTTCCCTTACTTCTTTACGTCTTATACTAATGTAGATTAGGGAGGAAAACGACATTCTACCTACGAATATTGTGTCTTTCTTGGTGATAATATTATACCCTGATATTCTAAAACACAAATCATTTTAAATAAATCTAGTGTAGAGGCTGAATATAGAGGTGTCGCCAAAGTTGTTTCTAAATCATCTTAGATTCATTATTTATTGCTTGAATTACATTGTCCCATCACTAAAGCAACATCAGTCTACATTGTGATAATGTTAGACCAATATATCTATCTGGTTATCTTGTTCATCACCAGCTCACAAAACACATAGAGCTCGATATTCACTTACTTTGTGAGAGTTAAACGTGGTGAAGTTCGTATCATTCATGTTTCATCATGATACCAAATTGCTAATAGCTTCACTAAACGACTTCCCCACATTCTTTTTGATGACTTTCGAGATAATCTCCCATTCTTTACCATTATTATGAATAAAACATTTGCAACCAAATGGTCTAAGGTATGCTATATTTGGTTTTCTACCTTTGAATAACTCATAGGGAGTTTTCTTAAGTATGGGTCTTATAAGGCATCTATTTAAAACATAATTAGCTGTGTTAACAGCCTCGGCCCAATAGTGTTTAGCTAATCCATTTTCAATAAGCATTGTCCTAGCCATTTCTTCTAAGGTTCGATTTTTCCTTTCAACCACACCGTTTTGTTGGGGTGTCCTAGGAGCTGAAAAGTTATGGGATATTCCATATTTTACACAAAATGAGTCAAAGCCTAGTTGATCAAACTCTCTCCAATGGTCACTTCTAATCGAGACTATTGGAAGGTTTAGTTGAGTCTGCGTCTCTTTACAACGTCTTGAGAACGGTTTCAAGGTTTCACTTATATCCTTCAAAAAATCAACCCATGTAAATCTAGAAAAATATTACTTCATCAAATATTACTTCATTACCTTTATCACATAGTTGAGACACACTTAGCAAATTAAATTTTAGACCTTTAACTAAATAAACATTGTCAATAGTTTTAGATGGATTCTTACCAACTTTACCAACACCTAAAATTTTGCATTTACCTTTATCTCCTAGGGTGATTGAGCCATTGCATCTTTCCTTAATTTCAGAAAATAAAGAGATTTTACCACTCATATGCCTCGAGAATCCACTATCTAGAATCCACTTTTGTTTATCCTGTAAAACAAAAAAAATAACCTTTCTCAGCCTTACTTGGCTATCCATGTGACAAAAATTGGAACCATATTCGGGATAGACCATGTTGGGTGGTCTTGTCCCTTTAGGAACCCATATTTGCTTTATCTGTCCACACAATTCAAGAGGAAGGAATTCTTGATAATATAATTTTCCTTACGTTTGTATGGACATGCAAGTCTAATATGTCCTTCTTTGCAACAAAAGGTGCAAGTAGGTGTACGTTTATATTTATATGCACTTTTCACAAATGTGGTTTTACTCTAATAGTTATGTGTAACATTATTATAACCAATACCACATTTATCACTAGATGGTTTTTGACATGTAAGCATTTTAGTGAATTTATTTTCGGATTCATTTTGTTTGGTTAATGCTTGTAGATTTTTCTCAGACTCATGTTTCAAGGTTTTGAGCCTGGCTTCAAGGTCATTGTGCTCATTCTTAAGGTCAATAAGCTTTTTAGTCTGGCTGAGACTCTGTTGTTTCAAGATCTTAACAGTCTTTTCAAGTTTAATTGTTTCAGCCTTTAGCAATTCATTTTTGTTTAAGATTTCTTCACAACCTTCAGCATAATGACGTATTCTATCCTCTAAGGTATCTTTCTCATCTTTTAAAATCTTTTCAATTTGAAACATATTAAGGAGAGTTGTAACTAATTCATCTTTTGAGCAGGTGTTAAGAAAGTCACGTACCTCTTTATGGTTTTGATCTATGTCATCATTGTTATCATTATTAGCTATAAGACATACATGAGCTTGTCCATCTTCACTTTCAGATTTGGATGATCCTTCGGAATCACTCCAAGTTGCAACCATCGCTTGTTTCTTCTTGTTCTTTTTGTAGGATTCCCTTTTCTTCTTAGGGCAGTCCTTTACAATATGTTCTGTAGATCCACACTCAAAACAAGCAAGTTTGTTAGTCTTAAAGTTTGAATTAGAGTTAGAAGACTTACCTTTATTTCTTAATTTAAATTTATTAAATCTTTTTCGCATCTTCATAATTCCTTCAAGACCTTTTGTGATCAATGCAAATGGATCTTCTTCATCATCGCTTTCTTCATCATCACTTGAAGGTTCATGACGTTTCTTAGCTTTGAAAGCAAGATTTTTCATGAAAGGTACTACATCATTTTCTCCATCTTCATGTAGGGCAAGTTCATGAGTTGTGAGTTTTCCAAGGAGATTGTCAAGTGATAGAACTCTCAAGTCTTGAGCTTCCTCAATGGCGGTGACTTTTGGACCTCATTTGGATCTTGGAAGACACCTCAAGACCTTCTGGACTTTTTCTGAATTAGTAAAAGTTTTGCCAAAAGAATTCAAACTGTTAGTAATTAAAGTAAAACAAGTAAACATTTCATTTATATTCTCATCCTTTTTCATCTTAAACATTTCGTATTGATGCATAAGGATGTTGATCTTTGTTTCCTTCACTTGACTTGTTCCTTCGTATGTCACAACCAGCTTGTCCCATATTTCTTTAGCACTTGTACATGAAGAAACTCGATTAAACTCAGTACCATTTAAAGCACAACATAATTGATTCATTGCCCTATAGTTTTTGGAAACCCATTCTAAATCAGTTTGTGAATATTCGGACTCAGACTTTAGTACATCATTTCCTTGAGCGTCCTTTTTCATGGGTATCTTAGGTCCTTTAGTAATGATCTCCCAAAGTTCCATATCTTGATCAATCACGAACATTTTCATCAAAGTTTTCCAATGTGAGAAATTTATACCGCAAAACAAAGGTGGTCTTGAGCACGAACGTCCTTGAGCAAACAATCCTTCTCATAGAGGTTGTGAAACTCAGCTCTTTTTATGTGAAACTCAGCTCTGATACCAATTGAAAGTTAATAGGAGGTTGAATACTCTTTAGAGGGGGGGTGAATAGAGAGTTTGGGCTATTTAAAATTTTGTCTGGAAACTTGTCTCAAGAGTTTGAGGAATCTGTCAAAAATGTTTTCTGGAATAGTTTTGAGTCAATTCGTAAAACAATAACGTATGTCCGAAAAATAACTTTAAAGCATAACACACGATATGTTAACGAGGTTCAGTTCTAACCAACCTACTCCCCGCCTATGGGTTCTCTTTCAACCCGTAGGATTTCAACGCCTTTTATTAATCCGACTTTAATACAAACAAGAAGATCTCACTATCTCCTCACACCACGTTCTTCCCCTTGAAGAACCGTATTACAAGTCCCTTAATTAAAAGCAAATCCCAAATCTCACAATAGAGATTCACAAGTTGAACACTTTGAAAAGTATTCTTGGTTAGGCGTATTAAACTTAATCTAACTCTTTTTAAAACTCTTAAGCCTATTACAAATGTAAGAGTTAATTGAACTAAGAATTACAACTCTTTAAACACTTAGAGAATTTCTAAATTTTAAATCAAAAGAGAAAGTTGTAAGAATAGGTGCATAGAGATGTATTCTTAATTCTGAAATGAAGCCTCATATATATAGTTTTACGCCTCAACACATTTTGAAAAACAAGAAGGCTCCTTTCCGTTATTTTCTGTTGACCTGGTCATTCTGCGCTTGTCCTCAAGATTTTGAGCTTAACTTCAAACTGACGTATACTGACACCTAAAATAATTTCGTCATTGTACTTGTAGTTTGTCTTTAATATCCAATGCTATGCTACCACGTTAGTACTCATACAAGATATTGAAAACTAAACACAAACCAGATTTATCAACGTTTAAATTAATTATTCAAATTAATTTCTATTATTAGTATTAATTTAAATAGTCATTTTCTATTTTTAGTGTTAATTCAAATGTCATCTTATTAATAGAAAACTCTATAATTTGCATATAAACTAATTTAACATCAAATATAGCCGTGTATTATAATTAACAAAACATGTGTACCTAGTACTATATTCAATCATCAAATTAATTTAAGCACATATTTAAATTCAAGTTCAAATATAAAATATTTAAACATTTAAGATAAAACGTTGTAATAAAATATTCAAACTTAATTTCAAATATAATTACGAAATTAACCTGATTACAAACGTAATTATCTTCAAGACTTTGAAACGTATTTCAAGACTTAGAAAATCAACTTTAAGATAAACTTAAGTTCTTTAAGCATATTCCAACATCTTCGAACTTTAATATATATATCACTTATCAAATGTATATCAAATATGATTTTAGACTTACTTAAACAACTAAATGTAATTACTTAATTTATTTGTTTAATCAATATGTGTTTTGAATTACCATCATTTAAGAAAATAGAGTCTTCAAATTCCCCTTATCATTATTTATGAGAGTTGAGTCTTCATTTTCTGTTCTAGCAACTTCAACACAATAATATATACCAAATACTGTTGTATGCCAAGTTCCGTGCAAAACAAACCAAGTTTGAGCTACTTTATGCGCAAAAGTACCAAAAACGATTAGAAACCTTTAAAATCGCAACTTAACACGTAATTTCTAGCATATCAATATGATTTTTAATTCTAACCCAGTTCAACACAATAATATATACCAAATAGTGTAGTGAGCCAAATTTCGTTCAATACAAACCAAGTTTGAGCTACCTAATGCACGAAAGTGCAAAAAACGCATAAAACCCATAAAATCGCAACTTAACGCGTAAATTGTAGCATATGAATATGATTTTCAATTCTAACCACTTCAACAAATTAAAGAATACCAAATAGTGTTGTGTGGCAAGTTTCGTGCAAAACAAACCAAGTTTGAGCTACTTTATGCGCAAAAGTGCCGAAAACGCTTAAAAACCCAAAAAATCAAAACTTAACACGTAATTTCGAGCATATGAATATGATTTTCTGCTCTAGCAACTTCAAGAAAATAATATATACCAAATAGTATTGTGTGCCAAGTTTCGTGCAAAACAAACCAAGTTTGAGCTACTATATGCACAAAAGTACCAAAAACGATTAAAATCCCTTAAAATCGCAACTTAACACGTAATTTCTAGCATATCAATATGATTTTTAATTCTAACCCACTTCAACACAATAATATATACCAAATAGTGTTGTGAGCCAAATTTCGTTCAAAACAAACCAAGTATGAGCTACCTAATGCACGAAAGTGTAAAAAACGCATAAAAACCCATAAAATCGTAACTTAAAATGTAATTTCTAGAATATGAATATAATTTTCAATTCTAACCACTTAAACACAATAATATATACCAAATAGTGTTGTGTGCCAAGTTTCGTGCAAAACAAACAAGGTTTGAGTTAATTTAAGCGCAAAAGTGCCAAAAACGCTTAAAAACCCTTAAAATCGCAACTTAACACGTAACTTCTAGTATATGACTATGATTTACAATTCTAACCACTTCAACATAATAATATATACAAAATAGTGTTGTATACCAAATTTCGTGGAAAACAATCCATGTTTGAGCTACTTTATGCGCACTATTGCCAAAAACACTAACCACCCATAAAATCGCAACTTAACACGTAATTTCTAGCATATGACTATGATTTTAAATTCTAACCACTTCAACACAATAATCTATACCAAATAGTGTTGTGAGCCAAGTTTCGTGCAAAACAAACCAAGCTTGAGAAACTTTATGCGCAAAAGTGCTAAAAAAGCTTAAAAACCTTTAAAATCGCAACTTAACACGTAATTTGTAGCATATGGCCATCATTTTCAATTCTAACCACTTGAACACAATAATATATACCAAATAGTGTTGTATGCCAAGTTTCGTGCAAAACAAACCAAGTTAGAGCTACCTTATGCGCAAAGGTGCAAAAACCATTAAAAACCTTTAAAATTGCAACATAACGCGTAATTTCTAGTATATGACTATGATTTACAAGTCTAACCACTTCAACACAATAAAATATACCAAATAGTTTTGTGTGCCATGTTTCATGCAAAACAATCCAAGTTTGAGCTACTTTATGCGCAAAAGTGCCAAAAACGCTTAAAAACCTATAAAATCGCAACTTAACACGTAATTTCTTGCATATGAATATGATTTTATATTCTAACCACTTCAACACAATAATATATACCAAATAGCGTTGTGTGCCAAGTTTCGTGCAAAACAAACCAAGTTTTAGCTACTTTATGCGCAAAAATGCCAAAAACGCTTAAAAACCTATAAAATCGCAACTTAACACGTAATTTCTAGCATATGAATATGATTTTATATTCTAACCTCTTCAAAATAATAATATATACCAAATAGCGTAGTGTACCAAGTTTCGTGCAAAACAAACCAAGTTTGAGCTATTTTATGCGCAAAAGTACCAAAAACGCTTAAAAACCTTTAAAATTGCAACTTAACACGTAATTTCAAGCATATGAATATGGTTTTCTATTCTAGCAACTTCAACACAATAATATATACCGAATAGTGTTGTGTGCCAAGTTTCATGCAAAACAAACCAAGTTTGAGTTAATTTAAGCGCAAAAGTTCCAAAAACGCTTTAAAACCCTTAAAATCGCAACTTCACATGTAATTTCTATCATATGACTATGATTTAAAATTCTAACCACTTGAAAACAATAATATATACCAAATAGTATTGTGTGCCAAGATTCATGCAAAACCAACCAAGTTTTAGCTATTTTGTGCGAAAAAATGCCAAAAACGCTAAAAAAACCCATAAAATCGCAACTTAACACGCAATTTCTAGCATATGAATATGATCTTCAAATCTAACCACTTCAGCACAATAATATATACCAAATAGTGTTGTGTGGCAAGTTTCGTGCAAAACAAAACAAGTTTGAGCTACTTTATGCGCAAAAGTGCAAAAACCCTTAAAAACCCTTAAAAACCCTTAAAATTGCAACTTAACGCGTAATTTCTAGTATATGACTATGATTTACAATTCTAACCACTTCAAAGCAATAATATATACCAAATAGTGTTGTGTGCCAAGTTTCATGCAAAACAAACCAATTTTAAGCTACTTTATGCGCAAAAGTGTCAAAAACGCTTAAAAACAGTAATAAATATGATTTTTTGTTCTAGCGACTTCAACTCAATAATATATACCAAATGGTGTTGTGAGCCAAATTTCTTGCAAAACAAACCAAGTTTGAGCTACCTAATGCACGAAAGTGCAAAAAACGCATGAAAACCCATAATATCGCAACTAAACATGTAATTTCTAGCATATGAATATAATTTTAAATTCTAACCACTTAAACACAATAATATATACCAAATAGTGTTGTGTGCCAAGTTTCGTGCAAAACAAACCATCTTTTGAGCTACTTTATGCGCAAAAGTGCAAAAAAAACGCTTAAAAACCCTTAAAATTGCAACTTCACATGTAATTTCTACCATATGACTATGATTTATAATTCTAACCACTTGAACACAATAGTGTATATAAAATAGTGTTGTGTGCAACATTTTGTGCAAAAGAACCAAGTTTGAGTTAATTTAAGCGCAAAAGTGCCAAAAACGCTTAAAAACCCTTAAAATCGCAACGTAACACGTAATTTCTAGCATATGACTATGATTTACAATTCTAACCACTTCCACATAATAATATCTACCAAATAGTGTTGTGTGCCAAGTTTCGTGGAAAACAATCCATGTTTGAGCTACTTTATGCGCAATATTGCCAAAAACGCTTAAAAAACCCTTAAAATCGCAACTTAACACGTAATTTCTACCTTATGGATACGATTTTCAATTCTAACCACTTCAACACAATAATATATACCAAATAGTATTGTATGCCAAGTTTCGTGCAAAAAAAACAAAGTTAGAGCTACTTTATGCGCAAAAGTGCAAAAACCCATAAAATCGCAACTTAACGCGTAATTTCTGGCATATTACTATGATTTACAATTCTATCCACTTCAACACAATAATATATACCAAATAGTGTTTTGTGCCAAGTTTCGTGCCAAACAAACCAAGTTTGAGCTACTTTATGCGCAAAAGTACCAAAAACTATTAAAAACCTTTAAAATTGCAACTTAACACGTAATTTCTAGCTTATCAATATGATTTTTAATTGTAACCCACTTCAACACAATAATATATACCATATAGTGTTGTGAGCCAAATTTCGTGCAAAACAAACCAAGTTTGAGCTACCTAATGCACGAAACTGCAAAAAACGCTTAAAAACCCATAAAATCGCAACTTAACATGTAATTTCTAGCATATGAATATAATTTTCAATTCTAACCACTTAAACAAATTAATATATAGCAAATAGTGTTGTGTGCGAAGTTTCGTGCAAAACAAACCATCTTTGGAGCTACGTTATGCGCAAAATTTCCAAAAACGCTAAAAAACCCTTAAAATCGCAACTTCACATGTAATTTTTACCATATGACTATGATTTATAATTCTAACCGCTTCGACACAATAATATATACCAAATAGTGTTGTGTGCCAAGTTTCGTACAAAACAAACCAAGTTTGAGTTAATTTAAGCGCAAAAGTGCCAAAACGCTTTAAAATCCTTAAAATCGCAACTTAACTCGTAATTTCTAGCATATGACTGTGATTTAAAATTCTAACCACTTCAACACAATAATATACACCGAATAGTGTTGTGTGCCAAGTTTCATGCAAAACAAACCAAGTTTGAGCTATTTTATGCGCAAAAGTGCCAAAAACGCTAAAAAAACCCATTAAATCGCAACTTAACACGAAGTTTCTAGCATATGAATAAGATTTTCAAATCTAACCACTTCAGCACAATAATATTTACCAAATAATGTTGTGTGCCAAGTTTCGTGCAAAACAAAAAAAGTTTGAGCTACTTTATGCGCAAAAGTGTCAAAAACGCTTAAAAAACCCTTAAAATCGCAACTTCACACGTAATTTCTAGCTTATGACTATGATTTACAATTCTAACCACTTGAACACAATAATATATACCAAATAGTTTTGTGACCATGTTTCGTGCAAAACCAACCAAGTTTGAGGTACTTTATGCGCAAAAGTATCAAAAATGCTTAAAAACCCTTAAAATCGCAACTTAACACGTAATTTCTAGCATATCATTATGATTTTTATTTGTAACCCACTTCAAGACAATAATATATACCAAATAGTGTTGTGCGCCATGTTTCGTGCTTAACAAACCAAGTTTGAGCTACTTTATGCGCAATAGTGCCAAAAACGCTTAAAAACACATAAATCGCAACGTAACACGTAACTTCAAGCATATGAATATGATTTTCCATTTCTACCACTTCAACAAATTAAAGAATACCAAATTGTGTTGTGTGTCGAATTTCGTGAAAAACAAACAATGTTTGAGCTATTTTATTGCCAAAACTCACAAAAACGCTTAAAAACCCATAAAATCGCAACTTAACAAGTAATTTGTAGCATATGAATATGATTTTCAATTCTAACCACTTCAACAAATTAATGAATACAAAATAGTGTTGTGTGCGAAGTTTCGTGAAAAAAAAACAAGTTTGAGCTACTTTATGCGCAAAAGTGTCAAAAACGCTTAAAAACCCATAAAATCGCAACTTAACAAGTAATTTGTAGCATATGAATATGATTTTCTGTTCTAGCAACTTCAACACAATACTATATACCAAATAGTGTTGTGTGCCAACTTTCGTGCAAAACAAACCAAGTTTGAGCTAAATTATGCGCAAAAGTACCAAAAATGATTAAAAATCCTTAAAATCGCAACTTAACATGTAATTTCTAGCATATCAATATGATTTTTAATTCTAACCCACTTCAACACAATAATATATACCAAATAGTGTTGTGAGCAAAATTTCGTGCAAAACAAACCAAGTTTGAGCTACCTAATGCACGAATGTGTAAAAAATGCATAAAAACCCATAAAATCGCAATTTAACATGTAATTTCTGGCATATGAATATAATTTTCAAATCTAACCACTTAAACACAATAATATATACCAAATAGTGTTGTGTGCCAAGTTTCGTGCAAAACAAACCATCTTTTCAGCTACTTTATGCGCAAAAGTGATAAAAACGTTTAAAAACCATTAAAATCGCAACTTCACATGTAATTTCTACCATATGACTATCATTTATTATACTAACCACTTGAACACAATAATATATACCAAATAGTGTTGTATGCCAAGTTTCGTGCAAAACAAACCAAGTTAGAGCTACCTTATGCGCAAAGGTGCAAAAACCCTTAAAAACCCTTAAAATTGCAACTTAACGCGTAATTTCTAGTATATAACTATGATTTACAAGTCTAACCACTTCAACACAATAAAATATACCAAATAGGGTTGTGTGCCATGTTTCATGCAAAACAATCCAAGTTTGAACTACTTTATGCGCAAAAGTGCCAAAAACGCTTAAAAACCTAAAAAATCGCAACTTAACAAGTAATTTCTAGCATATGAATATGATTTTCTGTTCTAGCAACTTCAACACAATAGTATATACCAAATAGTGTTGTGTGCCAACTTTCGTGCAAAACAAGCCAAGTTTGAGCTAATTTATGCGCAAAAGTACCGAAAATGATTAAAAACCCTTAAAATCGCAACTTAACATGTAATTTCTAGCATATCAATATGATTTTTAATTCTAACCCACTTCAACACAATAATATATACCAAATAGTGTTGTGAGCAAAATTTCGTGCAAAACAAACCAAGTTTGAGCTAGCACGAATGTGCAAAAAATGCATAAAAACCCATAAAATCGTATTTTAACAAGTAATTTGTAGCATATGAATATAATTTTCAAATCTAACCACTTAAACACAATAATATATACCAAATAGTGTTGTGTGCCAAGTTTCGTGCAAAACAAACCATCTTTTCAGCTACTTTATGTGCAAAAGTGACAAAAACGCTTAAAAACCATTAAAATCGCAACTTCACATGTAATTTCTACCATATGACTATCATTTATTATACTAACCACTTCAACACAATAATATATACCAAATAGTGTTGTATGCCAAGTTTCGTGCAAAACAAACCAAGTTAGAGCTACCTTATTCGCAAAGGTGCAAAAACCCTTAAAAACCCTTAAAATTGACTATGATTTATAAGTCTAACCACTTCAACACAATAAATTATACCAAATAGTGTTGTGTGCCATGTGTCATGCAAAACAATCCAAGTTTGAGCTACTTTATGCGCAAAAGTGCCAAAAACGCTTAAAAAACCCAAAAAATCGCAACATAACAAGTAATTTCTAGCATATGAATATGATTTTCTGTTCTAGCATCTTCAACACAATACTATATACCAAATAGTGTTGTGTGCCAACTTTCGTGCAAAACAAACCAAGTTTGAGCTAATTTATGCGCAAAAGTACCAAAAATGATAAAAAAAACCCTTAAAATCGCAACTTAACACGTAATTTCTAGCATATCAATATGATTTTTAATTTTAACCCACTTAAACACAATAATATATACCAAATAGTGTTGTGCGCAAAATTTCGTGCAAAACAAACCAAGTTTGAGCTACCTAATGCACGAATGTGCAAAAAATGCATAAAAACCCATAAAATCGCAATTTAACATGTAATTTCTAGCATATGAATATAATTTTCAAATCTAACCACTTAAACACAATAATATATACCAAATAGTGTTGTGTGCCAAGTTTCGTGCAAAACAAACCATCTTTTCAGCTACGTTATCCGCAAAAGTGACAAAAACGCTTAAAAACCATTAAAATCGCAACTTCACATGTAATTTCTACCATATGACTATCATTTATCATACTAACCACTTCAACACAATAACATATACCAAATAGCGTTTTGAGCAAACTTACGTGCAAAACAAACCTAGTTTTAGTTAATTTAAGCGCAAAAGTGCCAAAAACGCTTAAAAACCATTAAAATCGCAACTTAACACGGAATTTTTAGCATATGACTATGATTTAAAATTCTAACTACTTCAACATAATAATATATACCAAATAGTGTTATGCGCCAAGTTTCGTGCAAAACAAACCAAGTTTGAGCTACTTTATGCGCAAAAGTGCCAAAAACGCTTAAAAACCCATAAAATCGCAACTTAACACGTACTTTTTAGCATATGAATATGATTTAAATTCTGACCACTTCAAAAAATTACAGAATACCAAATAGTGTTATGTGCCGAATTTCGTGCAAAACAAACCAAGTTGGAGCTACTTTATGCACAAAACTACAAAAAACGATTACAAACCCTTAAATCGCAACTTAACACGCAATTTCTAGCATATCAATATGATTTTTAATTCTAACACAATTCAACAAAATAATATATACCAAATAGTGTTGTGTGCCAAGTTTCGTGCAAAACAAACCATCTTTTCAGCTACGTTATCCGCAAAAGTGACAAAAACGCTTAAAAACCATTAAAATCTCAACTTCACATGTAATTTCTACCATATGACTATCATTTATCATACTAACCACTTCAACACAATAACATATACCAAATAGCGTTTTGAGCAAACTTACGTGCAAAACAAACCTAGTTTTAGTTAATTTAAGCGCAAAAGTGCCAAAAACGCTTAAAAACCATTAAAATCGCAACTTAACACGGAATTTTTAGCATATGACTATGATTTAAAATTCTAACTACTTCAACATAATAATATATACCAAATAGTGTTGTGCGCCAAGTTTCGTGCAAAACAAACCAAGTTTGAGCTACTTTATGCGCAAAAGTGCCAAAAACGCTTAAAAACCCATAAAATCGCAACTTAACACGTACTTTTTAGCATATGAATATGATTTAAATTCTGACCACTTCAAAAAATTACAGAATACCAAATAGTGTTATGTGCCGAATTTCGTGCAAAACAAACCAAGTTTGAGCTACTTTATGCACAAAACTACAAAAAACGATTAAAAACCCTTAAATCGCAACTTAACACGCAATTTCTAGCATATCAATATGATTTTTAATTCTAACACAATTCAACAAAATAATATATACCAAATAGTGTTGTGAGCCAAATTTCGTACAAAACAAACCAAGTTTGTGCTACCTAATGCACGAAAGTGCAATAAACGCTTAAAAACCCATAAAATCGTAACTTAACATGTAATTTCTAGCATATGAATATAATTTTCAATTCTAACCACTTAAACACAATAATCTATACCAAATAGAGTTGTCTGCAAGGTTTCGTGCAAAAGAAACTATCTTTTCAGCTACGTTATGCGCAAAAGTGCCAAAAACGCTTAAAAACCCCTTCAAATCGCAACTTCTCATGTAATTTCTACTATATGACGATGATTTATAATTCTATCAACTTCGACACAAAAATATATACCAAATAGTGTTGTGTGCCAAGTTTCGTGCAAAACAATCCAAGTTTGAGTTAATTTAAGCGCAAAAGTGCCAAAAACGTTTAAAAACCCTTAAAATCGCAACTTAACACGTAATTTCTAGCATATGACTATGATTTACAATTCTAACCACTTCAGCACAATAATATGTACCAAATAGTGTTGTGTCCGAAGTTTCGTGCAAAAAAAACCAAGTTTGAGCTATTTTATGCGCAAAAGTGCCAAAAACGCTTAAAAACCCTTAAAATGGCTACTTCACACGTAATTTCAAGCATATGACTATGATTTACAATTCTAACCACTTTAACACAATAACATATACCAAATAGTGTTGTGTGCCAAGTTTCGTGCAAAACAAACCACGAGTTTCGTGCAAAAGAAACCACGAGTTTCGAGCAAAACAAACCAAGTTTGAGTTACTTTATGCGCAAAAGTACCAAAAACGTTTAAAAACCTTTAAAATTGCAACTTAACACGTAATTTCTAGCTTATCAATTTGATTTTTAATTCTAACCCACTTTAACACAATTATATATACCACATAGTGTTGTGTGCCAAGTTTTGTGCGAAATAAACGAATTTGAGCTACTTTTTTTTCGCAAAAGTGCCAAAACGTTTGAAAACCCATAAAATCGCAACATAACACGTAATTTCTAGCATATGAATATGATTTTCAATTCTAAACACTTCAAAAAAATATAAAATACCAAATTGTGTTGTGTGCCGAATTTTGTGCAAAACAAACCAAGTTTTAGCTACTTTATTGCCAAAACTCAATAAAACGCTAAAAAACCCATAAAATCGAAACTTAACACGTAAAATGTAGCTTATATGTATATGATTTTCAATTCTAACCACTTCAACAAATTAAAGAATACCAAATAGTGTTGTGTGCCAAGTTTCGTGCAAAACAAACCAAGTTTTAGCTACTTTATGCGCAAAAGTGCCAAAAACGCTTAAAAACCCATAAAATCGCAACTTAGCACGTAATTTCTAGCATATGAATATGATTTTCTGTTCTAACAACTTCAACACAATAATATATACCAAATAGTGTTGCGTGCCAAATTTCGTGCAAAACAAACAAAGTTTGAGCTAATTTATGCGCAAAAGTACCAAAAATGATAAAAAACCCTTAAAATCGCAACTTAACACGTAATTTCTAGCATATCAATATGATTTTTAATTTTAACCCACTTCAACACAATAATATATACCAAATAGTGTTGTGCGCAAAATTTCGTGCAAAACAAACCAAGTTTGAGCTACCTAATGCACGAATGTGCAAAAAATGCATAAAAACCCATAAAATCGCAATTTAACATGTAATTTCTAGCATATGAATATAATTTTCAAATCTAACCACTTAAACACAATAATATATACCAAATAGTGTTGTGTGCCAAGTTTCGTGCAAAACAAACCATCTTTTCAGCTACGTTATGCGCAAAAGTGACAAAAACGCTTAAAAACCATTAAAATCGCAACTTCACATGTAATTTCTACCATATGACTATCATTTATCATACTAACCACTTCAACACAATAACATATACCAAATAGTGTTTTGAGCAAACTTACGTGCAAAACAAACCTAGTTTTAGTTAATTTAAGCGCAAAAGTGCCAAAAACGCTTAAAAACCATTAAAATCGCAACTTAACACGGAATTTTTAGCATATGACTATGATTTAAAATTCTAACTACTTCAACATAATAATATATACCAAATAGTGTTGTGCGCCAAGTTTCGTGCAAAACAAACCAAGTTTTAGCTACTTTATGCGCAAAAGTGCCAAAAACGCTTAAAAACCCATAAAATCGCAACTTAGCACGTAATTTCTAGCATATGAATATGATTTTCTGTTCTAACAACTTCAACACAATAATATATACCAAATAGTGTTGTGTGCCAAATTTCGTGCAAAACAAACCAAGTTTGAGCTACTTTATGCGCAAAAGTACAAAAAACGATGAAAAACCTTAAATCGCAACTTAACACGTAATTTCTAGCATATCAATATGATTTTTATTCTAACCCACTTCAACACAATAATATATACCAAATAGTGTTATGAGCCAAATTTCGTGCAAAACAAACCAAGTTTGATCTACTTAATTCACGAAAGTTCAAAAAACGCTTAAAAACCCAAAAAAGCGCAACTTAGAATGTAATTTCTAGCATATGAATATAATTTTCAATTCTAACCACTTAAACACAATAATATATACCAAATAGTGTTGTGTGCTAAGATTCGTGCAAAACAAACCAAGTTTGAGTTACTTTATGCAGAAAAGTGCCAAAAACGCTTAAAAACTCACAAAATTGCAACTTAACACGTAATTTGTAGCATATGAATATGATTTTCAATTCTAACCACTTCAACAAATTAAAGAATATCAAATAGTGTTGTTTGCCAAGTTTCGTACAAAACAAACCAAGTTTGAGTAACTTTATGCGCAAAAGTGCCAGAAACGCTTAAAAACCCATAAAATCGCAACTTAACATGTAATTTCAAGCATATGAATATGATTTTCTGTTCTAGCAACTTCAACACAATAATATATACCAAATAGTGTTGTGTGCCAAGTTTCGTGTAAAACAAACCAAGTTTGAGCTACTTTATGCGCAAAAGTACAAAAATCGATTAAAAACCCTTAAATCGCAACTTAACACGTAATTTCTAGCATATCAATATGATTTTTAATTCTAACCCAGTTCAACACAATAATATATACCAAATAGTGTCGTGAGCAAAATTTCGTGCAAAACAAACCAAGTTTGAGGTACCTAATGCACGAAAGTGCAAAAAACGCTTAAAAACCTATAAAATCGCAACTTAACATGTAATTTCTAGCATATGAATATAATTTTCAATTCTAACCACTTAAACACAATAATATATACTAAATAGTGTTGTCTGCTATGTTTCGTGCAAAACAAACTATCTTTTCAGCTACGTTATGCGCAAAAGTGCAAAAAACGCTTAAAAACCCTTAAAATCGCAACTTAACACGTAATTTCTAGCATATGACTATGATTTACCATTCTAGCTACTTCGACACAATAGTATATACCAAATAGTGTTGTGTGCCAAGTTTCATGCAAAACAAACCAAGTTCGAGCTATTTTATGCGCAAAAGTGCCAAAAACGCTTTAAAAACCAAAGAAATCGCAACTTAACACGTAATTTCTTCCATATGAATATGATTTTAAAATCTAACCACTTCAGCACAATAATATATACCAAATAATGTTGTTTGTTATGTTCCGTGCAAAACAAAACAAGTTTGAGCTAGTTTATGCGCAAAAGTGCCAAAAACGCTCAAAATCTTAAAATCGCAACTTAACATGTAATTTCTAGCATACGACGATGATATACATTTCTAACCACTTAACACATAATTTCTTGCATATGAATATGATTTTCAAATCTAACCACTTCAGCACAATAATATATACCAAATAGTGTTGTGTGCTAAGATTCGTGCAAAACAAACCAAGTTTGATTTACTTTATGCAGAAAAGTGCCAAAAACGCTAAAAAACTTCTTAAAATCACAACTTAACACGTAATTTGTAGCATATGAATATGATTTTCAATTCTAACCAGTTCATCAAATTAAAGAATACCAAATAGTGTTGTTTGCCAAGTTCGTAAAAAACAAACCTAGTATGAGCTACTTTATGCGCAAAAGTGCCAAAAAAGCGCCTAAAAACCCATAAACTCGCAACTTAATACGTAATTTCTAGCATATGAATATGATTTTAAGTTCTAGCAACTTTAACACAATAATTTATACCAAATAGTGTTGTGTGCCAAGTTTCGTGCAAAACAAGCCAAGTTTAAGCTACTTTATGCGCAAAAGTGCCAAAAACACTTAAAAACCCTTAAAATTGCAACTTAACACGTAATTTCTAGCATATTCATATGATTTTTAATTCAAACCAATTTCAAAACAATGATATATAGCAAATAGTGTTCTGTGCCAATTTTCGTGAAAAACAAAACTAGTTTAAGCTACTTTATGCGCAAAAGTGCCATAAACGCTTAAAAACCCTTAAAATCGCAACATAACAAGTAATTTCTAACATATGAATTTGATTTTCAATTCTAACCACTTCAAAAAATTAAAACACAACAAATAGTGTTGTGTGCCGAATTTCGTGCAAAATAAACCAAGTTCAGGTACTTTATTCCCAAAACTCACAAAAACGCTTAAAAACCCATAAAATCACAACTTAACACATAATTTCTAGCATATGAATATGATTTTCAAATCTAACCACTTCAGCACAATAATATATACAATATAGTGTTGTGTGCCAAGTTTCGTGTAAAACAAAACAAGTTTGAGCTACTTGATGCGCAAATGTGCAAAAAACACTTAAAAACCGTTAAAATCGCAACTTAACACGTAATTTTTAGCATATGACTAAGATTTACAATTCTAACCACTTAACCACAATAATATGTACCAAATAGTGTTTTTTGCCAAGTTTCGTGGAAAAAAAAACCAAGTTACTTTATGCGCAGAAGTGCCAAAAAACGCTTAAAAACCCATAAAAACGCTTAAAAACCCATAAAAACGCTTAAAAACGCAGTAATTTCTAGTATATGAATATGATTTTCTGTTCTAGCAACTTCAACACATTAATATATATCAAATAGTGTTGTGTGCCAAGTTTCGTGCAAAACAAACCAAGCTCGAGCGATTTTATTCGCAAAAGTGCCAAAACGCTTTAAAAACCCAAGAAATCGCAACCTAACACGTAATTTCTTGCATATGAATAAGATTTTCAAATCTAACCACTTCAGCATAATAATATATACCAAATAGTGTTGTGTGCTAAAATTCGTGCAAAACAATCCAAGTTTGAGTTACTTTAAGCAGAAAAGTGCAAAAACGCTTAAAAACTCATAAAATCGCAACTTAACACGTAATTTGTAGCATATGAATATGATTTTCAATTCTAACCACTTCAACAAATTAAAGAATACCAAATAGTGTTGTTTGCCAAGTTTCATACAAAACAAACCTAGTTTGAGCTACTTTTATGCGCAAAAGTGCCGAAAAAAAGAATAAAAACACATAAAATCGCAACTTAACACGTAATTTCTAGCATATGAATATGATTTTAAGTTCTAGCAACTTCAACACAACAATATATACCAAATAGTGTTGTGTGCCAAGTTTCGTGCAAAACAAACCAAGTTTGAGCTACTTTTTGCGCGAAAGTGCCAAAAACACTTAAAAACCCTTAAAATCGCAACTTAGCACGTAATTTCTAACATATAAATATGATTTTTAATTCAAACCCACTTAGACACAATAATATATACCAAATAGTGTTGTGTGCCAATTTTAGTGCAAAACAAAACTAATTTGAGCTACTTTATGCGCAAAAGTGCCAATAAACGCTAAAAAACCCTTAAAATCGACACTTAACACGTAATTTCTAACATATGAATATGATTTTCAATTTTAACCACTTCAACAAATTAAAGAATAACAAATAGTGTTGTGTGCCGCATTTCGTGCAAAACAAACCAAGTATGAGCTACTTAATTCCCAAAACTCACAAAAACGCTTAAAAACCCATTAAATCGAAATTTAACATGTAATTTGTAGAATATGAATATGATTTTCAAATCTAACCACTTCAGCACAATAATATATACCATACAGTGTTGTGTGCCAAGTTTCGTGTAAAACAAAACAAGTTTGAGCTACTTTATGCACAAATTTGCAAAAAACACTTAAAAACCCTTAAAATCGCAACTTAACAAGTAATTTATAGCATATGACTATGATTTACAATTCTAACCACTTCAACACAATAATAGTACCAAATAGTGTTGTTCGCCAAGTTTCGTGCAAAAAAAACCAAGTTTGAGCTACTTTATGCGCAAAAGTGCCAAAAACGCTTAAAAACCCTTAAAATCACAACTTCACATGTAATTTCTAGCATATGACTATGATTTACAATTCTAACCACTTCAACACAATAATATATACCAAATAGTGTTGTGTGCCAAGTTTCGTGCAAAACAAACCAAGTTTGATGTACTTTACGTGCAAAAGTACCAAAAACGCTTAATAACCCTTAAAATCGCAACTTAAAACTTAATTTCTAGCGTATCAAAATGATGTTTAGTTCTACCTTACTTCAACACAATAATACATACCAAATAGTGTTGTGTGCCATGTTTCGTGCTAAACAAACAAAGTTTGAGCTACTTATGCGCAAAAGTACACAAAACGCTTAAAAACCCTTAAAATCGCAACTTAAAACGTTATTTCTAGCATATCAATAAGACATTTAGTTCTAACCCACTTCAACACAATAATATATACTAAATAGTGTTATGAGCCAAATTTCGTGCAAAAAAACCAAGTTTGAGCTACCTAATGCACGAAAGTGCAAAAAACGCTTAAAAACCCATAAAATCGCAACTTAACATGTAATTTCTAGCATATATACCAAATAGTGTTGTGTGCGATGTTTCGTGCAAAAGAAACCATCTTTTGAAATACTTTATGCGCAAAAGTGCCAAAAACGCTTAAAAATCATTAAAATTGCAACTTAACATGTAATTTCTAGCATATGACTGTGATTTACAATTCTAACCACTTCAACACAATAATATATACCAAATAGTGTTGTGTGCCAAGTTTCATGTAAAACAAACCGAGTTTGACCTATTTTTTGCGCAAAAGTGCCAAGAACGCTTAAAACCCTTTGAATCGCAACTTAACACGTAATTTCTAGCATATGACTATGATTTAAAATTCTAACCACTTCAACACAATAATATATACCAAATAGTGTTGTGTGCCAACTTTCGTGCAAAACAACCCAACTTTGAGCTACTTTATGCGCAAAAGTGCCAGAAAAGCTTAAAAACCCTTAAAATCCCAAATTAACACGTAATTTCTAGCATATGGCTATGATTTTCAATATTAACCACTTCAACACAATAATATATACCAAATAGTGTTGTATGGCATGTTTCGTGCAAAACAAACCAAGTTTGAGCTACTTTATGCGCAAAAGTGCCAAAAACGCTTAACAACCCTTAAAATCGCAACTTAACACGTAATTTCTAGCATATGAATATGATTTTCTATTATAATCACTTCAACACAATAATATATACCAAATAGTGTTGTATGCCAAGTTTCATCCAAAAAAAAACAAGCTTGAGCTACTTTATCCGCAAAATTTTCAAAAACGCTTAACAACCCATAAAATCGCAACTTAACACGTAATTTCTAGCATATGAATATGATTTTCTATTATAACCACTTCAACACAATAATATATACCAACTAGTGTTGTGTGCCAAGTTTCGTGCAAAACAAATCAAGCTTGAGCTACTTTATCCGCAAAATTGCCAAAAACGCCTAAAAACCCTTAAATTCGCAACTTAACACGTAATTTCTAGCGTATGACTATGATTTACAATTCTAACCACTTAAACATAATAATACATACCAAATAGTGTTGTGTGCCAAGTTTCGTGCAAAACAAACAAAGTTTGAGCTACTTTATGCGCAAAAGTACCCAAAACGCTTAAAAACCCTTAAAATTGCAACTTAAAACATAATTTTTAGCATATCAATATGATTTTTAATTCTGACCCACTTCAACACAATAATATATACCAAATATTTTTGTGAGCCTAATTTCATGCAAAACAGACGAAGTTTGGGCTACCTAATGCATGAAAGTGCGAAAAACGCTTTAAAACCCATAAAATCGCAACTTAACATGTAATTTCTAGCATATGAATATAATTTTCAAGTCTAACCTCTTAAACACAAAAATATATACCAAATAGTGTTGTGTGCCATGTTTCGTGCAAAACAAACCATCTTTTGAGCTACTTTATACGCAAAAGTGCCAAAAACGCTTAAAAACCCTTAAAATCGCAATTTCACATGTAATTTCTACCATTTGACTATGATTTGTAATTCTAACCACTTCAACACAATAATATATACCAAATAGTGTTGTGTGCCAAGCTTCGTGCAAAACAAACCAAGTTTGAGTTAATTTAAGCGCAAAAGTGCCAAAAAGGCTTAAAAATCCTTAAAATCGCAACTAAACACGTAAATTCTAGCATATGACTGTGATTTACAATTCTAACCACTTCAACACAATAATATATACCAAATAGTGTTGTGTGTCACGTTTCGTGCAAAACAAACCAAGTTTGAGCTACTTTATGCGCAAAAGTGCCAAAGACGCTTAAAAACCCTTAAAATAGCATCTTCACACTTAATTTCTTGCATATGACTATGATTTACAATTTTAACAAGTTCAACACAATAATATATACCAAATAATGTTGTGTGCCAAGTTTCGTGAAAACAAACCATGTTTGAGCTACTTTATGCGCAAAAGTGCAAGAAAGGCTTAAAAACCCATAAAATCGCAACTTAACACGCAACTTCTAGCAGATGAAAATGATTTTCTGTTCTAGCAACTTCAACACATTAATATATACCAAATAGTGTTGTATGTGAAGTTTCGTGCAAAACAAACCAAGTTTGAGCTACCTAATGCACGAAAGTGCAAAAAACGCTTTAAAACCCATAAAATCGCAACTTAACATGTAATTTCTAGCATATGAATATAATTTTCAATTCTAACCACCTAAAAACAAAAATATATACCAAATAGTGTTGTGTGCCATGTTTCGTGCAAAACAAACCATCTTTTGAGCTACTGTATGCGCAAAAGTGCCAAAAACACTTAAAAACCCTTAAAATCGCAATTTCACATGTAATTTCGACCATATGACTATGATTTATAATTATAACCACTTCAACACAATAATATATACCAAATGGTGTCGTGTGCCCAATTTCGTGCAAAACAAACCAAGTTTGAGTTAATTTAAGCGCAAAAGTTCCAAAAACTTTTAAAAATCCTTAATATCGGAACTTAACACGTAATTTCTAGCATATGACTGTGATTTAGAATTCTAACCACTTCAACACAATAATATATACCAAATAGTGTTATGTTCCAAGTTTCATGCAAAACAAAACAAGTTTGAGCTACTTTATGTGCAAAAGTGCCAAAAACGCTTAAAACCCTTAAAATCGCAACTTAACACGTAATTTCTAGCATATGGTTATGCTTTACAATTCTAACCACTTCAACACAATAATATATACCAAATAGTGTTGTGTACCAAGTTTCTTGCAAAACAAACCAAGTTTGAGCTACTTTATGCGCAAAAGTGCCAAAAACGCTTAAAAACCTTTAAAATCGCAACTTAACACGTAATTTGTAGTATAAGAATATGATTTTCAATTCTAACAACTTCAACAAATTAAAGAATACCAAATTGTGAGGTTTGCCAAGTTTCGTACAAGACAAACCAAGTTTGAGCTACTTTATGCGTAACAGTACCAAAAACGTTTAAAAACACTTAAAATTGCAACTTAACACGTAATTTCTAACATATGAATATGATTTTCAATTCTAACCATTTCAACAGAATAATATATACCAAATAGTGTTGTGTGAAATGTTTCGTGCAAAACAAAACAAGTTTGAGCTAATTTATGCGCAAAAGTGCCAAAAACGCCTAAAAACCCTTAAATTTGCAACTTAACATGCAATTTCTAGCATATGACTATGATTTACAATTCTAACCAATTCAGCACAATAATATATACCAAATAGTGTTGTGTGCCATTTTTCGTGCAAAACAAAAAAAGGTTGAGCTACTTTATGCGCAAAAGTGCCAAAAAACGCTTAAAAGCTTTAAAATCGCAACTTAACACGTAATTTCTAGCATATGACTATGATTTAAAATTCTAACCACTTCAACAGAATAATATATACCAAATAGTGTTGTGTGCCAAGTTTCGTGCAAAACAAACCAAGTTTGAGCTACTTTATGCGCAAAAGTGCCAAAAACGCTTAAAAAACCTTAAAATCGCAACTTCACACGTAATTTCTAGCATATGACTATGATTTACAATTTTAACAACTTCAACACAATAATATATACCAAATAGTGTTGTGTGCCAAGTTTCGTGCAAAACAAACCAATTTTGAGCTACTTTATGCGCAAAAGTACCAAAAACGCTTAAAAACCCATAAAATCGCAACTTAACACGTAATTTGTAGCATATGAATATGATTTTAAATTCTAACCACTTCAACAAATTAAATAATACAAAATAGTGTTGTTTGCCAAGTTTCGTACAAAACAAACCAAGTTTGAGCTTCTTTATGCGCAAAAGTGCGAAAAACGCTTAAAAACCCATAAAATCGCAACTTAACACGTAATTTCTAGCATATGAATATGATATTCTGTTCTAGCAACTTCAACAAAATAATATATACCAAATAGGTGTTGTGTGCCAAGTTTCGTGTAAAACGAACCAAGTTTGAGTTAACTTAAACGCAAAAGTTCCAAAAACGATTAAAAATCCTTAAAACCGCAACTTAACTTGCAATTTCTAGCATATGACTGTGATTTACAATTCTAACCACTTCAACACAATATTATATACCAAATAGTGTTATGTGCCAAGTTTCATGCAAAACAAACCAAGTTTGAGCTATTTTATGCGCAAAAATGCCAATAACGCTTAAAAAAACCCATAAAAATCGCAACACGTAACTTGTAGCATAAGAATATGATTTTCAATTCTAACCACTTCAACAAATTAGAGAATACCAAAGAATGCTGTTTTGCCAAGTTTTCGTACAAAACAAACATAGTTTGAGCTATTTTATGCGTTAAAAGTACCAAAAACGCTTTAAAAACACTTACAATTGCAACTTAACACGTAATTTCTAGCATATGAATATGATTTTAAATTCTAACCATTTCAACACAATAATATATACCAAATAGTGTTGTGTGCCAAGTTTCGTGCAAAACAAAACAAGTTTGAGCTAATTTATGCGCAAAAGTGCCAAAAACGCCTCAAAACCCTTAAATTCGCAACTTAACACGTAATTTCTAGCATATGTCTATGATTTACAATTCTAACCACTTAAACATAATAATATATACCCAATAGCGTTGTGTGCCAAGTTTCGTGCAAGATTTACAATTCTAACCACTTAAACATAATAATATATACCCAATAGCGTTGTGTGCCAAGTTTCGTGCAAAACAAACCATGTTTGATTTACCTTATGTGCAAAAGTGCCAAAAACGCTTAAAAACCCGTAAAATCGCAACTTAACACGTAATTTGTAGCATATGAATATGATTTTCTGTTCTAGCAACTTCAACACAATAATATATACCAAATAGTGTTGTTTGCCAAGTACCGTAAAAAATAAACCAAGTTGGAGCTACTTTTTGCGCAAAAAATGCCAATAACGCTTAAAAACCCTTAAAATTACAACTTCACACGTAATTTCTAACCACTTGAACACAATAATATATACCAAATAATTTTGTGTGCTAAGTTTCGGGCAAAACAAACAAAGTTTGAGCTACTTTATGCGCAAAAGTGTCAAAAAAGCTTAAAAACCCTTAAAATCGCAACATAACACGTAATTTATAGCATATGAATATGATTTTCAATTCTAGCCACTTCAACACAATAATATATACCAAATAGTGTTGTGTGCCAAGTTTCGTGCAAAACAAACCACGTTTGAGCTACTTTATGCGCAAAAGTGCCAAAAACTCTTAAAAACCTTTAAAATCGCAACATAATAGGTAATTTCTAGCATATGACTATGATTTAATATTCTAACCACTTCAACACAATAATATATGCCAAATAGTGTTGTGTGCCAGGTTTCGTGCAAAACAAACAAAGTTTGAGCTACTTTATGCGCAAAAGTGCCAAAAATGCTTAGAAACCCATAAAATCGCAACTTAACACGTAATTTCTAGCATATGAATATAATTTTAAATTTTAACCACTTCAACACAATAATATATACCAAATAGTGTTGTGTGCCAAGTTTCGTGCAAAATAAACCAAGTTTGAGCTACTTTATGCGCAAAAGTGCCAATAACGCTTAAAAACCCTTAAAATTACAACTTCACACGTAATTTCTAGCATATGACTATGATTTACAATTCTAACCACTTGAACACATTAATATATACCAAATAATTTTGTGTGCCAAGTTTCGTGCAAAACTAACCAAGTTTGAGCTACTTTATGCGCAAAAGTACCAAAAACGCTTAAAAACCCTTAAAATCGCAACTTAACACGTAATTTCTAACATATCAATATGATTTTTAATTTTAACCCACTTCATCACAATAATATATACCAAATAGTGTTGTGCGCCAAGTTTCGTGCAAAACAAACGAAGTTAGAGCTACTTTATGCGCAAAAGTGTCAAAAACGCTTAAAAACACATAAAATCGCAACTTAACACGTAATTTCTAGCATATGAATATGATTTTCAATTCTAACCACTTCAACACAATAATATACATAGCAAATACTGTTGTGTGCCAAGTTTCGTGCAAAATAAACCAAGTTACTTTATGCGCAAAATTGCCAAAAACGCTTAAAAACCAATAAAAGCGCAACTTAACATGTAATTTATAGCATATGAATATGATTTTCAATTCTAGCCACTGCAACACAATAATATATACCAAATAGTGTTGTGTGCCAAGTTTCGTGCAAAACAAACCAAGTTTGAGCTACTTTATTCGCAAAAGTACCAAAAACGATTAAAAACTCTTAAAATCGCAACTTAACATGTAATTTCTAGCATATCAATATGGTTTTTAATTCTAACCCACTTAAACTCAATAATATATACCAAATAGTGTTGTCAGCCAAATTTCGTGCTAAACAAACCAAGTTTGAGCTACCTAATCAACGAAAGTGCAAAAAACGCTTAAAAACCCACAAAATTGCAACTTAACATGTAGTTTCTAGCATATGAATATAATTTTCAATTCTAACCAGTTAAATACAATAATATATATCAAATAGTGTTGTGTGCCATGTTTAGTGCAAAACAAACCAAGTTTGAGCTACTTTATGCGCAAAAGTACCGAAAACGATTAGAAACCCTTAAAATCGCAACTTAACACGTAATTTCTAGAATATAAATATGATTTTTAATTCTAACCCACTTCAACACAATAATATGTACCAAATAGTGTTGTGAGCAAAATTTCGTGCAAAACAAACCAAGTTTGAACTACCTAATGCACGAAAGTGCAAAAATCGCATAAAAACCCATAAAATCACAACTTAACATGTAATTTCTATCATATGAATATGATTTTAAATTCTAACCACTTCAACACAATAATATATACCAAATACCATTGTGTGCCAAGTTTCGTGCAAAACATACCAAGTTTACTTTAAGCGCTAAATTGGCAAAAACGCTTAAACACCAATAAAATCGCAACTTATCACGTAATTTATAGCATATGATTATAATTTTCAATTCTATCCACTTCAACACAATAATATATACCAAATAGTATTGTGTGCCAAGTTTCGTGCAAAACAAACCACGTTTGAGCTACTTTATGCGCAAAAGTGCAAAAAACACTTAAAAACCCTTAAAATCGCAACTTAACACGTAATTTCTAGCATATCTATATGATTTTTAATTTTAACCCACTTCATCAAAATAATATATCCCAAATAGTGTTGTGCGCCAAGTTTCGTGCAAAACAAACGAAGCTTGAGCTAATTTATGCGTAAAAGTGTCAAAAACGCTTAAAAACATATAAAATCGCAACTTAACACGTAATTTCTAGCATATGAATATGATTTTCAATTCTAACCACTTCAACACAATAATATACATAGCAAATACTGTTGTGTGCCAAGTTTCGTGCAAAATAAACCAAGTTACTTTATGCGCAAAATTGCCAAAAATGCTTAAAAACCAATAAAAGCGCAACTTAACACGTAATTTATAGCATAAGAATATGATTTTCAATTCTAGCCACTTCAACACAATAATATATACCAAATAGTGTTGTGTGCCAAGTTTCGTGCAAAATAAACCAAGTTACTTTATGCGCAAAATTGCCAAAAACGCTTAAAAACCAATAAAAGCGCAACTTAACACGTAATTTATAGCATATGAATATGATTTTCAATTCTAGCCACTTCAACACAATAATATATACCAAATAATGTTGTGTGCCAAGTTTCGTGCAAAACAAACCAAGTTTGAGCTATTTTATTCGCAAAAGTACCAAAAACGATTAAAAACTCTTAAAATCGCAACTTAACACGTAATTTCTAGCATATCAATATGGTTTTTAATTCTAACCCACTTAAACTCAATAATATATACCAAATAGTGTTGACAGCCAAATTTCGTGCTAAACAAACAAAGTTTGAGCTACCTAATCAACGAAAGTGCAAAAAACGCTTAAAAACCCACAAAATTGCAACTTAACATGTAGTTTCTAGCATATGAATATAATTTTCAATTCTAACCAGTTAAATACAATAATATATACCAAATAGTGTTGTGTTCCAAGTTTCGTGCAAAATAAACCAAGTTTAAGCTACTTTATGCGCAAAAGTGCTAATAACGCTTAAAAACCCTTAAAATTGCAACTTCACACGTAATTTCATGCATATGACTATGATTTACAATTCTAAACACTTGAACACATTAATATATACCAAATAATTTTGTGTCCCAAGTTTCGTGCAAAACAAACTAAGTTTGATCAAATTTTTGCGCAAAAGTACCAAAAACGCTTTAAAACCTTTAAAATCGCAACTTGACACGTAATTTCTAGCATATCAATATGATTTTTAATTCTAACCCACTTCAACACAATAATATATACCAAATAGTGTTGTGTGCCAAGTTTCGTGCAAAACAAACGAAGTTAGAGCTACTTTATGCGCAAAAGTGTCAAAAACGCTTAAAAACACATAAAATCGCAACTTAACACGTAATTTCTAGCATATGAATATGATTTTCAATTCTAACCACTTCAACACAATAATATATATAGCAAATACTGTTGTGTGCCAAGTTTCGTGCAAAATAAACCAAGTTACTTTATGCGCAAAATTGCCAAAAACGCTTAAAAACCAATAAAAGCGCAACTTAACACGTAATTTATAGCATATGAATATGATTTTCAATTCTAGCCACTTCAACACAATAATATATACCAAATAGTGTTGTGTGCCAAGTTTCGTGCAAAACAAACCAAGTTTGAGCTACTTTATTCGCAAAAGTACCAAAAACGATTAAAAACTCTTAAAATCGCAACTTAACATGTAATTTCTAGCATATCAATATGGTTTTTAATTCTAACCCACTTAAACTCAATAATATATACCAAATAGTGTTGTCAGCCAAATTTCGTGCTAAACAAACCAAGTTTGAGCTACCTAATCAACGAAAGTGCAAAAAACGCTTAAAAACCCACAAAATTGCAACTTAACATGTAGTTTCTAGCATATGAATATAATTTTCAATTCTAACCAGTTAAATACAATAATATATATCAAATAGTGTTGTGTGCCATGTTTAGTGCAAAACAAACCAAGTTTGAGCTACTTTATGCGCAAAAGTACCGAAAACGATTAGAAACCCTTAAAATCGCAACTTAACACGTAATTTCTAGAATATAAATATGATTTTTAATTCTAACCCACTTCAACACAATAATATGTACCAAATAGTGTTGTGAGCCAAATTTCGTGCAAAACAAACCAAGTTTGAACTACCTAATGCACGAAAGTGCAAAAATCGCATAAAAACCCATAAAATCACAACTTAACATGTAATTTCCATCATATGAATATGATTTTAAATTATAACCACTTCAACACAATAATATATACCAAATACCATTGTGTGCCAAGTTTCGTGCAAAACATACCAAGTTTACTTTAAGCGCTAAATTGGCAAAAACGCTTAAACACCAATAAAATCGCAACTTATCACGTAATTTATAGCATATGATTATAATTTTCAATTCTATCCAATTCAACACAATAATATATACCAAATAGTATTGTGTGCCAAGTTTCGTGCAAAACAAACCACGTTTGAGCTACTTTATGCGCAAAAGTGCAAAAAACACTTAAAAACCCATAAAATCGCAACTTAACACGTAATTTCTCGCATATCTATATGATTTTTAATTTTAACCCACTTCACCAAAATAATATATCCCAAATAGTGTTGTGCGCCAAGTTTCGTGCAAAACAAACGAAGTTTGAGCTACTTTATGCGTAAAAGTGTGAAAAACGCTTAAAAACATATAAAATCGCAACTTAACACGTAATTTCTAGCATATGAATATGATTTTCAATTCTAACCACTTCAACACAATAATATACATAGCAAATACTGTTGTGTGCCAAGTTTCGTGCAAAATAAACCAAGTTACTTTATGCGTAAAATTGCCAAAAACGCTTAAAAACCAATAAAAGCGCAACTTAACACGTAATTTATAGCATATGAATATGATTTTCAATTCTAGCCAATTTAACACAATAATATATACCAAATAGTGTTGTGTGCCAAGTTTCGTGCAAAACAAACCAAGTTTGAGCTACTTTATTCGCAAAAGTACCAAAAACGATTAAAAACCCTTAAAATCGCAACTTAACACGTAATTTCTACCATATCAATATGGTTTTTAATTCTAACCCACTTAAACTCAATAATATATACCAAATAGTGTTGTCAGCCAAATTTCGTGCAAAAGAAACCAAGTTTGAGCTACCTAATCAACGAAAGTGCAAAAAGCGCTTAAAAACCCACAAAATTGCAACTTAACATGTAGTTTCTAGCATATGAATATAATTTTCAATTCTAACCAGTTAAATACAATAATATATATCAAATTGTGTTGTGTGCCATGTTTAGTGCAAAACAAACCAAGTTTGAGCTACTTTATGCGGAAAAGTACCAAAAACGAATAGAAACCCTTAAAATCGCAACTTAACACGTAATTTGTAGAATATAAATATGATTTTTAATTCTAACCCACTTCAACACAATAATATGTACCAAATAGTGTTGTGAGCCAAATTTCGTGCAAAACAAACCAAGTTTGAACTACCTAATGCACGAAAGTGCAAAAATCGCATAAAAACCCATAAAATCACAACTTAACACGTAATTTCCATCATATGAATATGATTTTAAATTCTAACCACTTCAACACAATAATATATACCAAATACCGTTGTGTGCCAAGTTTCGTGCAAAACATACCAAGTTTACTTTATGCGCTAAATTGGCAAAAACGCTTAAAAACCAATAAAATCGCAACTTATCACGTAATTTATAGCATATGATTATAATTTTCAATTCTAGCCACTTCAACAAAATAATATATACCCTAAAAAACACTTAAAAACCCTAAAATCGCAACTTAACACGTAATTTCTAGCATATCAATTAGATTTTTAATTTTAACCCACTTCATCACAATAATATATACCAAATAGTGTTGTGCGCCAAGTTTCGTGCAAAACAAACGAAGTTAGAGCTACTTTATGCGCAAAAGTGTCAAAAACGCTTAAAAACACATAAAATCGCAACTTAACACGTAATTTCTAGCATATGAATATGATTTTCAATTCTAACCACTTCAACACAATAATATACATAGCAAATACTGTTGTGTGCCAAGTTTCGTGCAAAATAAACCAAGTTACTTTATGCGCAAAATTGCCAAAAACGCTTAAAAACCAATAAAAGCGCAACTTAACACGTAATTTATAGCATATGAATATGATTTTCAATTATAGCAAAACAAACCAAGTTTGAGCTACTTTATGCGCAAAAGTACCAAAAACTCTTTAAAACCCTTAAAAACGAAACTTAACACGTAATTTCTAGCATATCAATATGATTTTTAATTCTAACCCACTTCATCAGAATAATATATACCAAATAGTGTTGTGTGCCAAGTTTCGTGCTAAACAAACGAAGTTTGAGCTAATTTATGTGCAAAAGTGTCAAAAATGCTTAAAAACCCAAAAAATCGCAACTTAACACATAATTTCTAGCATATGAATATGATTTTCAATTCTAACCACTTCAACACAATAATATACATAGCAAATACTGTTGTGTGCCAAGTTTCGTGCAAAATAAACCAAGTTACTTGATGCGCAAAAGTGCCAAAAACGCTTAAAAACACATAAAAGCGCAACTTAACACGTAATTTATAGCATATGAATATGATTATCGATTCTAGCCACTTCAACACAATAATATATACCAAATAGTGTTGTGTGCCAAATTTTGTGTAAAATATACCAAGTTTCAGCTACTTTATTCGCAAAAGTACCAAAAACGATTAAAAACCCTTAAAATCGCAACTTAACACGTAATTTCTAGCATATCATTATGATTTTTAATTCTAAAGCACTTAAACTTAATAATATATACCAAATAGTGTTGTCACCCAAATTTCGTGCAAAACAAACCAAGTTTGAGCTACCTAATGCACGAAAGTGCAAAAAACGCTTAAAAACCCTCAAAATCGCAACTTAACATGTAATTTCTAGCATATGAATATAATTTTCTATTCTAACCAGTTAAATACAATAATATATACCAAATAGTGTTGTGTGCCATGTTTCGTGCAAAACAAACCAAGTTTGAGCTACTTTATGCGTATAAATACCAAAAACGATTAAAAACCCTTAAAATCGTAACTTAACACGTAATTTCTAGCATATAAATATGATTTTTAATTCTAACCCAATTTAACACAATAATATATACCAAATAGTGTTATGAGCCAAATTTCGTGCAAAACAAACCAAGTTTGAACTACCTAAATCACGAAAGTGCAAAAATCGCATAAAAACCCATAAAATCGCAACTTAACACGTAATTTCTATCATATGAATATATGATTTTAAATTCTAACCACTTCAACACAATAATATATACCAAATACCGTTGTGTGCTAAGTTTCGTGCAAAACATACCAAGTTTACTTTATGCGCTAAATTGGCGAAAACGCTTAAAAACCCCTAAAATCGCAACTTAACACGTAATTTATAGCATATGAATATGAGTTTCAATTCTAGCCACTTCAACATAATAATATATAACAAATAGTGTTGTGTGCCATGTTTCGTGCTAAACAAACCACGTTTGAGCTACTTTATGCGCAAAAGTGCCAAAAACACTTAAAAACCCTTAAAATCGCAACTTAATAGGTAATTTCTAGCATATGACTATGATTTACAATTCTAACCACTTCAACACAATAATATATACCAAATTGTGTTGTGTGCCAGGTTTCTTGCAAAACAAACCAAGTTTGAGCTACTTTATGCGCAAAAGTGCCAAAAATGCTTAAAAACCCATAAAATCGCAACTTAACACGTAATTTGTAGCATATGAATGTAATTTTAAATTCAAACCACTTCAACACAATAATATATACCAAATAGTGTTGTGTTCCAAGTTTCGTGCAAAATAAACCAAGTTTAAGCTACTTTATGCGCAAAAGTGCTAATAACGCTTAAAAACCCTTAAAATTGCAACTTCACACGTAATTTCAAGCATATGACTATGATTTACAATTCTAAACACTTGAACACATTAATATATACCAAATAATTTTGTGTGCCAAGTTTCGTGCAAAACAAACTAAGTTTGAGCAAATTTATGCGCAAAAGTACCAAAAACGCTTTAAAACCTTTATAATCGCAACTTAACACGTAATTTCTAGCATATCAATATGATTTTTAATTCTAACCCACTTCAACACAATAATATATACCAAATAGTGTTGTGTGCCAAGTTTCGTGCAAAACAAACCACGTTTGAGCTACTTTATGCGCAAAAGTGCAAAAAACACTTAAAAACCCTTAAAATCTCAACTTAACACGTAATTTCTAGCATATCAATATGATTTTTAATTTTAACCCACTTCATCACAATTATATATACCAAATAGTGTTGTGCGCCAAGTTTCGTGCAAAACAAACGAAGTTTGAGCTACTTTATGCGCAAAAGTGTCAAAAACGCTTAAAAACACATAAAATCGCAACTTAACACGTAATTTCTAGCATATGAATATGATTTTCAATTCTAACCACTTCAGCACAATAATATACATAGCAAATACTGTTGTGTGCCTTGTTTCGTGCAAAATAAACCAAATTACTTTATGCGCAAAATTGCCAAAAACGCTTAAAAACCAATAAAAGCGTAACTTAACACGTAATTTATAGCATATGAATATGATTTTCAATTCTAGCCACTTCAACACAATAATATATACCAACTAGTGTTGTGTGCCAAGTTTCGTGCAAAACAAACCAAGTTTGAGCTACTTTATTCGCAAAAGTACCAAAAACGATTAAAAACCCTTAAAATCGCAACTTAACACGTAATTTCTAGCATATCAATATGGTTTTTAATTCTAACCCACTTAAACTCAATAATATATACCAAATAGTGTTGTCAGCCAAATTTCGTGCAAAACAAACCAAGTTTGAGCTACCTAATCAACGAAAGTGCAAAAAACGCTTAAAAACCCACAAAATTGCAACTTAACATGTAGTTTCTAGCATATGAATATAATTTTCAATTCTAACCAGTTAAATACAATAATATATATCAAATAGTGTTGTGTGCCACGTTTAGTGCAAAACAAACCAAGTTTGAGCTACTTTATGCGCAAAAGTACCAAAAACGATTAGAAACCCTTAAAATCGCAACTTAACACGTAATTTCTAGAATATAAATATGATTTTTAATTCTAACCCATTTCAACACAATAATATGTACCAAATAGTGTTGTGAGCCAAATTTCGTGCAAAACAAACCAAGTTTGAACTACCTAATGCACGAAAGTGCAAAAATCGCATAAAAACCCATAAAATCACAACTTAACACGTAATTTCCATCATATGAATATGATTTTAAATTCTAACCACTTCAACACAATAATATATACCAAATACCGTTGTGTGCCAAGTTTCGTGCAAAACATACCAAGTTTACTTTATGCACTTAATTGGCAAAAACGCTTAAAAACCAATAAAATCGCAACTTATCACGTAATTTATAGCATATGATTATAATTTTCAATTCTAGCCACTTCAACACAATAATATATACCAAATAGTGTTGTGTGCCAAGTTTCGTGCAAAACAAACCACGTTTGAGCTACCTAATGCACGAAAGTGCAAAAAACGCTTAAAAACCCACAAAATCGCAACTTAACACGTAATTTCTAGCATATCAATTAGATTTTTAATTTTAACCCACTTCATCACAATAATATATACCAAATAGTGTTGTGCGCCAAGTTTCGTGCAAAATAAACCAAGTTTGAGCTACTTTATGCGCAAAGTGCCAATAACGCTTAAAAACCCTTAAAATTGCAACTTCACACGTAATTTCTAGCATATGACTATGATTTACAATTCTAACCACTTGAACACATTAATATATACCAAATAATTTTGTGTGCCAAGTTTCCTGCAAAAAACAACCAAGTTTGAGCTACTTTATGCGCAAAAGTACCAAAAAACTCTTTAAAACCCTTAAAAACGAAACTTAACACGTAATTTCTAGCATATCAATATGATTTTTAATTCTAACCCACTTCATCACAATAATATATACCAAATAGTGTTGTGTGCCAAGTTTCGTGCTAAACAAACGAAGTTTGAGCTAATTTATGCGCAAAAGTGTCAAAAATGCTTAAAAACCCAAAAAATCGCAACTCAACACGTAATTTCTAGCATATGAATATGATTTTCAATTTTAACCACTTCAACACAATAATATACATAGCAAATACTGTTGTGTGCCAAGTTTCGTGCAAAATAAACCAAGTTACTTGATGCGCAAAAGTGCCAAAAACGCTTAAAAACCAATAAAAGCGCAACTTAACACGTAATTTATAGCATATGAATATGATTTATCGATTCTAGCCACTTCAACACAATAATATATACCAAATAGTGTTGTGTGCCAAGTTTCGTGTAAAATATACCAAGTTTCAACTACTTTATTCGCAAAAGTACCAAAAACGATTAAAAACCCTTAAAATCGCAACTTAACACGTAATTTCTAGCATATCATTATGATTTTTAATTCTAAAGCACTTAAACTCAATAATATATACCAAATAGTGTTGTCACCCAAATTTCGTGCAAAACAAACCAAGTTTGAGCTACCTAATGCACGAAAGTGCAAAAAACGCTTAAAAGCCCACAAAATCGCAACTTAACATGTAATTTCTAGCATATGAATATAATTTTAAATTCTAACCACTTCAACGCAATAATATATACCAAATAGTGTTGTATGCCAAGTTTCGTGCAAAATAAACCAAGTTTGAGCTACTTTATGCGCAAAAGTGCCAATAACGCTTAAAAACCCTTAAAATTGCAACTTCTTACGTAATTTCTAGCATATGACTATGATATACAATTCTAACCACTTGAACACTTTAATATATACCAAATAATTTTGTGTGCCAAGTTTCGTGCAAAACAAACCAAGTTTGAGGTACTTTATGCGCAAAAGTACCAAAAACGCTTAAAAACCCAAAAAATCGCAACTTAACACGTAATTTCTAGCATATGAATATGATTTTCAATTCTAACCACTTCAACACAATAATATACATAGCAAATACTGATGTGTGCCAAGTTTCGTCCAAAATAAACCAAGTTACTTTATGCGCAAAATTGCCAAAAACGCTTAAAAACCCATAAAAGCGCAACTTAACACGTAATTTATAGCATATGAATATGATTTTCAATTCTAGCCAGTTCAACACAATAATGTATACCAACTAGTGTTGTGTGCCAAGTTTCGTGCAAAACAAACCAAGTTTCAGCTACTTTATTCGCAAAAGTACCAAAAATGATTAAAAACCCTTAAAATCGCAACTTAACACGTAATTTCTAGCATATCATTATGATTTTTAATTCTAACCCACTTAAACTCAATAATATATACCAAATAGTGTTGTCAGCCAAATTTCGTGCAAAACAAACCAAGTTTGAGCTACCTAATGCACGAAAGTGCAAAAAACGCTTAAAAACCCGCAAAATCGCAACTTAACATGTAATTTCTAGCATATGAATATAATTTTCAATTCTAACCAGTTAAATA